>NC_052486.1:10147116-10206771 GCF_009730915.1 Dioscorea cayenensis subsp. rotundata
GTTTGGGAATCAATATAAGGGCTTTTAAAACCTGTATATGTTGAACAGAAAGTTAGAGTGACTTAGCTGTGATTTTCTTTGAGAATCAGTATAAGGGCTTTTAAAGAAGAACTGGATCTATGGAATAATACTTTTGAATTTATAGTAGCTTGAGTTACTATGTGATAATAGATGTATCAACTTTGAAGGACTTTGTGTTGCTCCATAAACTTGTAATTTTCTTTTCTTAGTAATCAGGCTTAATTTTTCTCAAATTGAGCCAAAGTTGGTTGATAGCCTGAGACTTCTTAGTAAAAGGACTCCACATTGTTTTAGATGTAGTTTACATATGACAAACTTGGGTTTAAGATTTTTTTAATTGCACAACTTTTTTGTGCTCTAGGCGACAATGTAATCAATAAGGGGCCGTTTGTTTGCAAGGAATGGAATTGAGGAGGAATTCAATAGGAATGAGAATAAGGAGGAATGAATTAGGAATGGAAGAAAAATGTGTTTGGTTGGAGGGTATGGGATAGTAATTCATTGGGAATGGGAAAAGTAAAAAATAAGAAATATATGTGAAAATGTCTTTTATGCCCTTAACATATTAAATAAGTGTATAATTTAAATAAATAAGTGAATATTAAATAAGTAAGTGTATTAGCTAATAATATCATTATATTTATAATATCTTATCATTTTTGTTATAATTTAAATCTTTTTTTATTTTTTTATAATTAATTTTTAAATTTTTAAAATATTGTAATAAAAATATTTGTTATTATTATTATTATTAAAAATTGAAGAAATTATTATAATAATAATATTTATTATTATTATTATTATTATTATTATTTCTATCAGCCACCCTCGATTAATAAAATCCTATCCATCCTCATCGCCTTCAAGAAAGCGAGGCTTCAGTCTCCCCATCCTTCACAGCAAACGTGATGCCAGCAGTCTAGAAACACCGGCTTGCACGCCATCACCCTCTACGCGTGGCCTTTCAAACGCGCTCTTCTCAACCTTCTCCACTCCGATCTCGCCACCGCCACCAGCTGCCGACGCGCTCATGGAGGCTCTCGAACCCCTAAGCATTTTGAGTGCGGAACCCAAACCCCACCACGGTGCCCAAGGACACGGGATTCGATCGAACCATGGGTTTCAGCGTGGGTCAATGGCGAAGGAGGCAAACCACGTGATGGGGCTTAAGAATCTTGCAGATATAAGCGTGTGGAGGCCGCGGCATCGGACGGGATGGTGCGTGAGCGAGTGGCGGCGGACAACTTTCTCTCACGCAGATCGAGCGAAGAAGATGCGGTGGTTTCTCTCCCAGACCAATGGAGAAGGATAAAACTAAGATAGAATTTTTATAAAAATCAGGGGTAAAATAGTCATTTTAAATCCCGGATTGGGCACTCCTTGAGAAATTTGGATGAATCCCAATCAGACTTCTCCCCTCATCTCATTCCTTAGAGAATCCTTCCCCATTCCTATGCATCGCCAACCAAACAACGGATTTGGCCCATTCCTAATCCATTCCCAGTCTAATCCTTGCAAAACAAATAGCCCCTAAGATTTGGAAACTTTTTCGAGCTTTTTCCATTGTTAAGTTTTTTCCAATCTTCTACTACTATTGTTTTTCTTATGTTTCGCATAATAAGTCATAATTATGATGATCTAGTTATGTTGTTATTTTGTGTTGGATTTGCTTTTTATTAAAAGTATTAGTCATGGCTTTATAGGTTTTTATATTATATATAGATTGTGATTTGGGATGACTTTTGTTTGACTTTGGTTTTTGTTTTGAGGGTTTGAGGAACGGAAAGAGAAGGATATAGAAAGTAGTATTCGGAAGTGGAAAAGTATAAATATCTATAGATGAATTTAGATGGTTAAGTGATTGGGGTTTGATATTGATCACTAAAATTGAATAAAGCGTGCTAAAAGTGAAAACACTTACAAGCTTGTAGTGAGAATTGTTCTCTTGGCCCCAAAAGAGAGACACAAAAGCAAAAGAAAGAGAAAAGATAAAACATGTGGTTGCCAAGAAATAAAATGTTGTTCTCATAGAAAACTTGTTGAGAAAATCAAGTTTAGCATATTATTATATTGTTTTCATTTCACATAATCCACATCGTAGAATCCATGTAAGGGAAAGTAATCGGGATTAAAATTGTCATGTGTGTGTTGTGTAATGTGACGAGGGCTTACCCTGTTATGTCACTATATGCACAAAATGAAGTGATTATAACCATGAGAAAATGAACTATTGTATTTCATATTTTTGAACATGATTCCCTCGTATTTAACTCACCCTAGTAGTTTTGGGGCTTGAGTAAGATTCACAACCTTTGAGCAAGAAACATCTAAATCGAAACCAGGCTACGGAGAAGAGCACCTCCGCCATCTGATGAAGCAACTACACCAACACAGGAGGAGTCTATAACATTGAACTAAGGCACAGGTATTTATACTTGTGCATATTATGTTGTTTATACTTTTAGTCTTGTCATCCTTTGTTCCATGAAAGAGCAAGTTTGATCTAACTATTGTCCACAAGATGTTCGGCACTCACTCACATATATCCTAGAACAACTCATGTTTGTTCCAAGCTTCTACTATTTCAAGACTAGACATTAACATATCAGTAGAGAGACCAATGTATTGCTTGCCTTTCAATCTTAAAATAGAATTGTATTAATGCGAAACTGATATAGGTTCATTCGTCTCGACAGGAGGAAAATAAAAACCTCTGGTTGCTTGCCAATAATAATTAGCTTGATATACCTCTGGTTCATTTTCTCAAATATATTTATTATATTTGATAATTAAAGATATCATAGAGGTAATATTTTTTTTTACTCTCATAATTTATTGTTGACAATGTATACAAATTATTTTTGAACTTACGAATATTTATAATATATTTATATATTATAAATATAAAAATATATTTAAGCTGGAGCCATGAAAGTAAATTTGGCTACGGATTTATGGACAAGGTGGATAAGGTTGTGGTTTTATAGACAACAAACACTGCGAGTTATAGTGATGTTATTGTTGGGTTGAGTGATACTGAATAATGAGCATGAGATCTCTCCTTCCACTTTGTTTGTCATAGCTGCTGAATATGAAAAATATTCCTTTCATCAATGGAAGTCCTCAGAATATCTTTTGTTCCTAGTATAAATGATTTCCAAGTGAGGAAACACAGGTTTTTGGAGGAGATACCATTAAAGAAAAATGCTAGCCCTCATGTGCTTAATAAATCTGTGTATATACTTTTTTGTTTTGAGAGACTAATAATGTGTGTGTGCGTGTATGTTTGTGTGTGTTTGCTTATAATATGTATATCTATAATAAAAAAATTTGTTCTTTGGTTTATCTTTTTTAAAATTTTATGGTGTGAGATTAATAAATATATACTATATATATATATCTTTGGTTATCTATATTAGAAACATATTTGATTAGTTATAAAAATATCTACTCAATTTACAAGGCTTATAGTACCAGATTTTATCTGCCGCTATAAGATACTAAACAAATCTATAAGACTGGCTGCAGAAATATTTTGTCACTATAGAATTTACAGCAGTAAAATTTCCCGCCGCTATAGGGATATTAAACAAATCTATAGCTTTTTATATCTGTAGAAATGTTTTACCGCTAAAGAATTTATAGTGGCAAAATTTTTCCACTACTGCAGATTATTGTGTAGCTGTAGCCTTAATAGATTGGATAGCGGCAAAAGTTTATATTTGTTGCAAAAAACATATAGCGACGAAGGTTTTACTCACTAATTGGTTATTTGCCACTATAAAAATATTGAGGCTAAAATGGAACTTATAGCGGAAGATTTTTTGGCAGCTATAAGTTCTTTTTCTTATAGGTGTTTGGGCCTTGGTCTTTCCCTTGTTCAAAAGTCCAAGCTGGTTCTTACTACATAATATTTAAATAAGCATCTCTAAAGCCTTCTTCTCCATCTCATTTATACGTCTAGCATGATTTCATTTATCAATCTTCAATAGCCTTTTCCTTGTGAATGTGTTGAGCATCATCTTCTATTTAGTTAATGATTTTTCATTATTCTCATGTAGACGTAAATCATGGCTCAATATTGATACTCTTGTAATGCACAATATAAATGATATTAGTATATAAGCAGTATGTAATTATGAAAATAAACTAATAATTACTAAGTAGTCATAATATATAAAGAAAAAAATATACATTCAAAAAAATCATATAAATATCAATTAATTGTATCCATTAAAAAAATAGTAGACTCGTAATGAGTGCATTTTTATATTGATATTTTATATACCCTATTATGTGTTTTATTTGTCTTTTTTGCATGTTTTTGTTATAAACCGATGCTACTTGAGGTATGTTTGTTAAATGTTACAGATAATTGTGGTTTGTACCAAAAGAAATAAAAAAAGATGAATTCTAATACAAAATAGTGTTGGGATACAAGTTTCAGGACAAGCAGGGTCCGAAGCACACCCATGCTCAGAAGCAAGGTCGGAAGCATGGGCATGCTGAGCCCATGCATTTTATTGGAGTCTGCACAGAACTGAGAAGCACGGTTTCGTTGCCCCTAGCACCATCATGTTGAGAGAGCACGGTCGGTAAGCACGAGGATGCTTACCCCCGTGCATTTTATTGGAAATCTCTTAGGAATATCAACATGGTTACTGTGCTCCTTGCATGAGCATGCTCTCAGAGCACAAGTATGCTTACCCCCGTGTGTTTTACTGGTTTTGCTCCAAAATTAATTCATAGGATCTGGAGCCAATCACAGTCATCAGCACGCCCGTCAGCACGGACGTGCTTACATCGGAAAAGGGTTATTTAAGCCCTAAAGTTAGATTTCAAAAGGATTTTCTTCTATCTTTCTGGAGGCACGGGTTAGAGCAACTGTCGGCATCATTCATGGCCAGATCTGGAATAGGGACAAGCTTGGAAAATGAGGATCGGGTTAGAACAACCATTGTGAAGCCTTCTCCAACGTAATTGTGAAGAAAGAAGGGAGTTTAATGGACAATCTCTGTTTCTCTTATCGCTTTCTTATGATTGATTGTAAAACCATGAGGGGCTAACCGCCTTTCGTCCCTCGGATTATGAACCTTGACTTTTAATGTTTTGATTTTAGTGGTACTGATTCTTGAGTTTCCTTATGGTCTCTCTTTTGTTCATATTGTTTATTCATCTTTGCGTTGATTGCCTTGTTGCGAGTTCATTGTTAACTTGACATGGGGATTGCCGATAACCACGTGAGCATTGATTTTTCATTGCTAGTTCCCCTGTCGTTGCAATCGCCAATTAAGTTGCTAGTTAACCCTAGATTGCTCTTTCCGCTATCTAGAGGATAGATTCTATTCATCTAGCTATGGCACACATTAGGGAAGGGATTGAATCCTCTCCCGAGCCTTGGGTGAGGACGTACATTATTAAACCCTCGAGTAGGGTGGTCACAACTGTCCAAGAAGATGCTTTTGAATCATTGTCTCAGTCATTGCATTAGTCAAGGGTTTAGTCCCGGACTAATGCTATCTCTTCAACCCAAAACCCTATCTCTTCTTCCTTTTCTTTTCTCCTTTAGTAGTTTAATTAATTCAATCCAATCTTTGAGTCAACTAGATATTAAGAAATGAACAAGTATCCAGAGTTATTCTAACCCCACGTGGATTCAACTACCCGATTCTCATGGGTACATTTTTACTATTTATACTGATCCGTGCACTTGCGGTGGTTACGCAAGGCGTATCAACCGATTCTTTTAGTTCTGTAGATGTCTTATTTTTATGTTTGATTAAAGTGGGTTACTGTAATATGGAGACCCTATTGTAGAAAATAAATATTACCTGTATGTAAAAAAGTATGACTTATATTATAAGATAATTAAAAAATAAATAAAAAAAGAAACAACGCACTCCATTTTCTCGCTTTCTCTTCTTGACTGATAACGCACTTTCATTAAAAAATATTATACATATATGTATGACATAACATTGAGTATGTGTTACTCGTTATTCTTAAATAATAATACTTTACAGATTTGATTTTATTTAAATTACAATATTTTTCAAGTTTTATAAATTTTTTTAATTTCTTCTTTTTGAATTTAAAAATAATCCCAATTTTTAAAAAAATCAAAAAGGAAGGTCAGCTGGTTGACTTAGTAATGTGAAAATTCATTGGACGGTTTGCATTAAGTTTGATTTACTAGTCCTGCCCAACAAACTAATATCCAAAGCAGTCAGTAGTACGTCAACCAGACATGGAAGAATGGTGCAACTATTTTGATTTCATTGCAATCTATAGGTTAATATATTAACTGCTTTATTATATATATATATATATGAATTATGTATATGTATATAGACTTTAAGCTTCTTTGCTGGTATTTATTTATTTATTTATTTATTTGTTAAAATAGCAAGCCCCGTCAGAAGGTTATGTAAGTACAAAAGTGCACTGATTATAGTGACTTAATCACCCTTTAAAAATAACTTTCCTGTCATGAAACTTTGAAAAAGAGAAAATACAATTACTCCGACAAAATCTACACCAAAAACTAACAAAACAATACTAATAAACAATGTTATGCCCCTAATGTACGATGAAGTGAACAATACTAATCAACATTATTGAGGGAAGTAAGGTTTTGAATTTTTGCCTCTTTATACATATGAGCTTTACTTTGATAATTAAAGTTATTCTTGCCTAAACTAACGACTTGATCAAATAAGTACTTATTTTTTATTTATAAAATAAACGGCGATCTCAACATGCTTACCTTTGGAACTACAAGTAGTTTGAAAGTGACATTTCGCCTACTGTTGTTGAAACTTTGGTTGATGAATATGCTTCTTGACTGTTAGTTTATTGTGAGATTTATTGCCTTAACAAATGTTTTTGGATTAATATATCTAAATGTTAGTTTATTGTGAGATTTGTTGGTTTAACATATGTTTTTGGATTAATATATCTAAATGTTAGTTTATTGTGAGATTTGTTGGTTTAACATATGTTTTTGGATTAATATATCTAAATGTACCATTTTAAGGAAGGCATATAAATTCATTAAATATAGAATAAATTATAAAGATTTTTGTACATCTAACCACCCCCTCCTCTCTCTCTAAGATTTTTGTACATCTAACTACCCCCCTCTCTCTCTCTCTCTCTCTCTCTCTCTCTCCGTGTGTATAAATATACATGTTGAAAATTCAAATAGTTTGACTTGGAACTCTAACCTTCGAGCTTGGGAAGGTTCACAAAAATCCAATTATGAGTTAGGTACATAAGGTCTATTTGCTTGTGTCTAGGACTTTTTCTTGCCAGGGCTGAATTGTCTTATGATCAATTCAAACTTGTGCCTTATGCATAATGTCATAATGAATATTACTCTCTCTCTCTAGGTTTTTTTATTTTTTTATTTTTTAAAATATCAATTTTTACAAATTAAAAACATATCATTTAAAACATATTAATTTTTAAAAAAATACTTACAAAAAAATTTATTATTTGATCTACTGATATTTTTTTAAAATTTACTCGTAGTATATTTTTTTAAAAATTCTATGTTTTACTTTTGGTTCTTAACAATATAGTTTATATATTATCTACATGCACATCCAGGGGAGGAAGGGGCGGCCCCCCTGTCGTCGGCGAACCCCCGCCCCCACTCCTTCTTACCCCTCTCTCTCCCGCCGCCCTCCCTCTCGCCGATGAACCCCCGCCCACCTCCATTTACCCCTTTCTCTCTCTCTGCCCTCCTTGTCGCCGCGAACCACCGCCCCTTCCCGTTCCCCATCTCTATTTTTTTATTTTTTTATCTCTCGTCTATATATATTTATCTAGTAAAATCCCCCCTCTGGATTTTTTTTTTCAAAGTACTCTCTCTCTCTCTCAAATATCCCTCCCTTTTTAAAAAAATATTTTAAATATCCCTCCCTTTTTAAGCGTTTTTGTTTTTAAAAAATATTTTTTAACATCCCTCCTTTTTTAGGGGTTTTTATTATAAAAAAAATATTTTAAATGTCACACCCACCCCTTCTACCGAGGTAAATGTGGCACCCATCAGTTAAAATTCCCTTTTAACTGGAAACTGACAACCTGTTTTTAAACAAAATCGGACCTACAAAATCACAATTTACAATTTTTCACCAAGTACATGTTCAAATACATAAATACAATAAATATAATCACTCTAATTTACTGGGTACAACCGCTACAAGATCATGACACCAATAACAAGAAAGAAAGAAAGAGGGACCCACTGCAGTCCCTGGACTCAACCCCCGACTAGCTCTATACTCGATCAGTGCAATCTAGGGGTCCTCGCTCACGTAGCTACAGAGACATTCAGTTGGTCGGTAGTGGCTTAATAATTTCAAATACTAAAATACAGTGTATATAAAGTATATAAATACCAACTTCTCAAATAATTTTTCCAACTTTTTCCAAAATAACGAATTCTAGCAAAAATACGTCTTTAAAGAATTTTTTTGAAACATAAACTCATCATAAATCAATATCAAATCAATTTTTCTAAGAAAAATCCAAATTGTTGTGAGAGACCCGCCTCCTAAGAGCGGCAATATGGGCTTCGCCCCTCATCACAACCCAAAATAACAAGTAATATAAAAACCAATTCTCAATTCCATAGCCTGAAAACTCTCCCCCACTTAGCAGCCGTCGCGTCTAGGTTGGGAGCCGCCAAGGTCTTCGCACCCTTGACGTTGGCCTATCGGTCCCATGTGGTGACGCTGGGATCCCGATGTATAATCCAATCAGGGCTCTACGCTCCCACCTGATCTGGACAAATCAACACTCGAGTCCACCACGCCACCTCTAAAAGGTCGGCCCGTGGAGAACCCACTCATGCAGATGGTCGGGCCTAGCCCGCCGTCACCATCCAAACCAACATGTAGATGCGAAAGAATAATACAAATCTGTATAAATCATATCACATGGTCCTTATCCAGGACATTCACAGTACGATACATGCATAATACCAGTAAAGTCCAAATACAAAATACCATTCCTATGCCAGGAATGAAAACCAGTCCCACAAATATTGTCGGTAAAACATTTTAATACACGCACATAATTTCACAAATCATTCCAAATCAAAGCATATGTAACCATCCAAAAATAAATACATGAATTGTATACTTAAATCACATATACATGTATTTCCACTATTCACAAATATGTATAATTATACAAAACTGATGTATCAATACGGTTATCATGAACATCAATGGCAAACAAATATACGTATATTTCAACTATATATGAAATCAAACATGATAAAATGAAATACTTAAACATTTATTTCCAAAATACTAGCCATTAAATAATTATTTCTTAATAATAATAATTAATCAATTATTTAAAATAATAGCCACTACCAACTCACCTGGTGTCCTTGGGTTCCTTCCTAGGCCCGAAACTCCCTCCCAAGCCTGAACAACACCTAACAGAATAATATAATAAAAATAAATAACACATTTAAACCCAAAATAAAATACAATAAACAAAAATAGACTCTCTATTGGGCACACTCACTCCAATCGGTTAAAACCCGACCTTGCATAATCCAACTGGATTTCAATTGCACTTAAACCAACTCAATTTAGGATAAACACTGCTGAATCAATCTGAACCAACCTTAATTCCACTGAACCAAGCTTAATTGCACTGGACCAAACTCAATTTCACTGAACCATCTTGAACCAACCCAATTCTTATTCAAAATCCATTGAACCAACTTGGTTCAGTCCAAAACCCTTAACCCAAAATCAACTGAACCAAACCCAAACCCAAACCATCTCAACTTGATTTGATCAAGCCCAACTCAACCAAATCAATTTCAACTTGGTTTGATCTAACCAAATCAATTTGGTTAAAACCCAACAAATCAATTCAACCATCATCATTACACCTTAATCATCATTATCATCAACTTAATTAACCAAACCAAACCCTAATCTCGGGTGCTACAAGAATGCTACAAGATCGTCAGTGAACTCCACCAATCCAAGCAATTTTCATCACAAATCTGAGCTTTTTAACACAAAAATTATTTCACAACAATTACTTTCTCATCCTCATCAGATATACATTCAAATCCATAATCATTTTCATCCAATCCAACCAAAAATACATATTTATACATGCATACATACATCCATGCCAAAAATAATACAAGGAAGCCTCTTACCAGTGCAAAGTCATCCCTCCCATGAGTCTCTCCCGACGATCTCCAAGCTTTTTCTCTTTTAAAAACCTCTAATTTCTCTCATTTTCTTCATTTTTAACTCTCGGGTTACTGTAGCAAAAACGGTGGAGAAGAAGATGAACAACACTCAAGTTTCTCAGATTTTTTCTCTCGATTAACTCTTCAACCGAAATTCACTTTTTAGTCCCTCAAAACATAATTTCTTACAAAAAGTCCCTGAAAAACTCACAAATGGTCCCTGAATTATAAAAATAGTATTCTCAAAAAGGTCCTTTAAAAATTATCCAATGGTCCCTGGATTATAGCACAATATTTCAAAAAGATCCCTTCATCTTACCTTTTCAGTCCTTTGTTGCCAGAAATATTTTTATATCAATCCTTTTTCCTTTTTACTCTTTAACCCAAAAATCTTTTTAAAAACTTTTACACTTAGGTCCCTTATTCTTTCCACTGGGGCTTTTCAACAAGATTACTCCGTAGAAAAATCTTATCAGACTAGTAGTAATACCCTGAATATATTTTCCAACAGGTATCCAAAGGTTCAGGGTATTACATTAAATATCCCTCCATTTTAGGTGTTTTTATTTTTAAAAAATATTTTTTAACATCCCTCCTTTTTTAGGCGCTTTTATTTTAAAAACATATTTTAAATATCCCTCCATTTTAGGCGTTTTTATTTTTAAAAAATATTTTTTAACATCCCTCCCTTTTTAGGGGTTTTTATTTTAAAAAATATTTTTTAACAAATTAATACCTATCCTCTAAAGTGTAATATTTTTTTAAAAATTTATTTACAAATGTTTTATTTGATTTATTAATATTTTATAAATTAATACCTAACCTCTAAAGCGTAATAATTTTTTAAAAATTTATTTACAATTTTTTTTATTTGATCTATTAATATTTTATAAATTATTTTATATAGCATATTTAAAAAAAATCTATGTTTTAGTTTTTGGTTTTTATAAATTAGTTTACATTATATATAAAATTATATTCGTAGTATAGAGTTTTTTAAAAATGTATGATTTAAAATTAACATATAGATAAATTAAAAATAAAACTAAAAATTTTATTAATTTGTAATCCCCACTCACATCTATACACATGTTTAAAGTAGTTATATAATATGATTATAGTGGGCTTTAATGAAGAATTTTTATTAAATGTTTCATTAATTATTTCAAATCAATTATAATTATTAAAAAAATTATTTTTTGAGAAAAATTATACCAACAGTTTATGTATTGTTTTGAGTAAAGTTATTAGAATCAGCTCAAATATCGAGCTCTTCTTGGCATTGGGTCCCAAGTAATGGTTGAGAATTCGGGTAGATACTAAGTTAATAAAAATAATTTTAAATATTATTTTATAATTATAAACTATTTATCAATTTTATGATATATAATATATAATATAATATTCAACACAGTTTATTAATTATAAAATAAATAATTTGAAGGAAAAAATAAATTGTTAACAAATTTTTTTATTATATTAAATATGGTATTAATAATTAATAATTTTAATTGCACTTATTTGCTTGGGCAATAAATGCTTATGAAATCTTTTAAAACCAATTATATCAGTAGTTTCCATTATAAGGAATTATTTAACTATAGTTTATATTGTATGTCTTCATACAATATTGGCACGGAGCCCTCAAAACTGTATAAACTCTATGCGAAGCGAGAGAATTCACTTAGTATTATTAAATTAGTTGTATAATCTCCTGTCACACTGTTTTAAGGAATAATTTTAAATGTTTTTAAATATTTTTTTATTAAATAATTGTAAAATAATATTCTATTGCATTTAAGTTTTTAATATATATTAAATGTGATATTAATCACAGAAACCATTTTCATTGCATTAATTTGTTTTTGCACTGGATGTTTCATACACGACGACTTTTCAAAATCAATTATAGCCATTGAAAAAAATTATATAAAAAATTATACCAAGAGTTTGCATTGATAATGAATTTTTTTTTATATGAAAATTGGGTAAAGAACATAAAGGTTTATCATTTTTTTGGTAATCTTATTTTCTAAATAGAAAGCCTTCGGAGTTGTTATAATTTGGAGTTTTTTTTCTTGTTATTATTGCTTCATTTAGTGTTATCTTACTCATTTTCTAATAAATATTATATATATGATATTATAATTTAGATGATTAAACTGGTTTTTTTATTTTGAATTATTTATTTATATACAATATTGTATCAAAATCAACCATATTGTAAAAACCCACGATATAAAAGTAAGAGAATTTAACTAGTATAAAAATTATATCTTTAGCAAAGTTTTTGTAAAAATTTATTGTTTGACCCCTGATTTTTATATACTAAACTATTAAATTAACATATAAATAAATTTCAAAAAAATTATAAAAGTTTATTTAATAGAATTTTTTTTCTTTTTTTGCAATTTGCCCACCCTAACAAAGAGAAAGAAAGCTCCCCATTAGCAAAAAGAATGTTTTTAATATATAGTGTAAACCATAAGTTTGAGAAAATATATCTTCCTAGAATGAGCATCCAAAATTTAACTTATTCTTGTTTCCTTTAAATAAAATAGATATAGGGAATCTTGCACAAGTAATTTTAGTTGCTAATTTTTGGAATATATATATATATATATATATATTACAAAAGCGATAAGTGCCTCCCCATAAGGGTTTGTCGATGGGCAAGGCGATTATGGTGGTGCACCAGCTACTATAACTTACTAACCTTTTAAGGATTTATAAACTAGACCAGACATCACATGGGATGATCAGAGTCCTACCACGTGTATGGATTGAAGATTTTCACTAATCAAACCGAGTTAATAAATCCACACTGCCATACAACTCTAAAGGGGATAGAAACAACACCATCCCATAAGGGACCATCAATGACAGTTTTATTGCAATCTTTTTGCAATGCTTTTACGCATTATAGCACCCAGATCTCGTAGACCTAGGGATTTGACGTTGGAGTGCGCTATTCACCATTCAAGTAATAATCTAATGCGATGAGGCTATGGTTGTTATTTTTTTAGAATCTATTTATGATGTGAAAGGCTTTTTCTTGGATTAATTATGTGATATAAACAAAGGGCCTGTTTGAGTTTTTAAAATTTTTTTATGTTTTTTTAGAAAAGTTTTTGTAAAACTATTTTTTTCAAAACAAGTTTTTGGAAATAAAAAACAAAAGAACATGTTTTAATGAAATTGTTTTGAAAACAGATCTAAAAATAAAATAAAAAACTCGTTTGGAAAAAGTTTTTAAAAACATGTTTTTTTTATAGAAAACTTGTTTAATTCAATTGTTTTTATGTAATTGATATTATTACATGGTTTACAATAAATTAATAACCTTATTACTTTAAATAAATAATATAATAATATATTTTGTAAAAATGAGTCTAAAATGAATGAATATAGAATTCAATATGACATTATAATGCATATGTTCAATTTTCATTAACATTTTTGGAAATAAAAAGTACATGCATAAGTTCAATGTTTATAATTAAATGTTCATAATTATTATAATGTAGCCACATTGAGTCCGCAATATAATCACGATGCATATCCCATTTGATAAGTCCTACAATCTTTCTTTTTCTTTCTCTCGGAAAAATTCAATTGCGCATTTTTCCATTACGTGGGACACACTCAATAATTTTTTTGGGGCATCATCATAATTCCCATCAAGATCAATATGAATGCCACTATTAATATACTCATTTTAAAGTTCAAGCTCATTGGCAGAATTGGGTGGATCTTGTGTAGATGCATGATAAACTACATCCGTAGTAATGCTTCTATTGAAAATTATACCCAATAGTTTATAATTCTCTAGCCCTTGCTTCTTATACTATGACGCCTCATAATGCTCCTAGATAATATGTTCAATGAATTAGTTTTAGTATATATATTCTATCTAAAAGAATTAACAAGTCTTGAGATAGTTATGTACCAATAAGTAGTTCTTCCAAACTATCTTATTAGTCCGGGTCAGAATACCACCCGAGCGGGTCAAGGCACAAGACAAACACGAGTTGCTAAGTTTAAAAGGCCGATTTTCCTTACTCTTTGGGAGATTTACTTGCTTGCCTTATCGATCTTGTGGTTAATTGGTATGCATGATTTGTTTACCTTGGTAAGAGATAGGTCTCCGTTAGGGCTAGAACCTCAAGATTGAAGATGGTTGAGAGGGTGAGTTATGAGATAGTGGAGTGCTCCCTTTCCCTTTCAATTAGTACATTCTACTCCGTATTCCCTAGGCTTTATGGAACCATATTTGGTGTGAGGTGTTGAGATTAAGAGATTTCTCCACCGGAATCTTGTAGGGGGTTAGGGACCTTTCATCTAGAAGTAGGTTAGGTATATCCTTAGGAATCGGATGTACTCTTAGGAATCCCTAGAGTCTATTATGGTCATATATGGTGTGAGGTGTTGAAATTGAGTGATTTCTCCACTAGGATCTCGTAGGGGACTAGTATCGATGATATGGAGGTAGGGACCGATTATTCTTGGATTTCTTTAACTTGATTAACTCGGTTGAAAACACCTTGTAAATCTTACGCTTATTGTCAAATCCTAGGGGGAGCATTGCCCGAGTACCTCATTTTCAATTATTGATACTTCCCTCATTTTTACTTTTCCTTGTTTGCTTGTGGCATTCATATTTCTCGTGATTAAGTTCATTTCATCAAATTCTTGATTCCAACTAGATAACTTAGAAGTAGTTATTACTAATACTTCTATTCCTTGTGGATTCGACTACGTACCCATTGGGTACTTTATTATTTCGACACCCATGCACTTGCGACACACGCACACAAGAGGTGTGTCAAGCACCTCCCTTATTAATAATCTCCGAGCTTCCTAACTTAGACATCTTTCAAAGTTAGATGTTGCAACTCCTGTTATAGCCGAGCTTGAAAACGCGGCCCACCTACAGATCCCGACTGAGTTCTAGCTTTCGTTGCAACGCGACCTTACGACGCCCAGAGTCCTCTCAACTGTGCCAGTCCAAGTCGATACAGTCAACTTCTCCCGAGCTCTTCTTGCCAGCAACTAGCTTGCCTCCTCACATCTTATCAGGAGGTCCCTCTCTTGAGGGTCGCACACACCTAGGAGAGTATCCATCTCACCAAAGATAGTCATCAAAATCTTCTTTCCAAACTTGATCTCCCATTCATCCAAGTTTGGTCTTCACAATCTTCAAACTTGATCTTCAATCATCCAAGTTTGGTCTTCAAAATTCTTGTTACTAAACTTGATCTTTTTTTCATCCAAGTTTAGCTCTTCAATATCTTCCAAGCATGATCTTTAATAATTCAAGCTTGAGTCATTAATCTTCTTCAAATATATGCACTTGCCAAAAATAGCTTATGTATTTCTTTAGAATATCCCTTGAATACCTTTAGTCTCCAAATATCTTCGCCCATAAATAGCCTTGTCTCTTCAAGCAGCTCTGGCCATAATTAACTTTGGATCTTTTCATCAAGTTGAACTGATAATTATCATCTTGAGAATCTTCATAGCTTGGTGTTGCCTTTCTTAGTTTGTTCCTCTAATTAATCTTTACACCAAACTAAAGATCTCCAAATCTTGGCCTCTAAGTAATAAATCTCTCATGAGAAATAGACTTACCAAAGATATATTTTATCATTTTGGATCTTTCCAAAGATAGATTAAATTATATGTTTAGATTTTCTCTTTATGAGCTTGCTCTTCAAGAGAGATCCTTTCACCTTGATGTTTCTTGACAAAAAAATAGTGTCTCTAATAATAGCCTTCATGTCATCATTTTGTGCCACCTTATCTCATTGCCACTTCACCATGCCATGTCATCTTGATTTCCACATCATTGGTTTTACTACGTCATCTTCTACACATGTCAAATAATACCAATTATAGAGCTCTAGTTCTAACAATCTCCCCGTTTGGCATTATTTGACATAACTTTCTTTACTAGACTTATTGTCAGACTGACACCAGTTACAACATGACCCGAACTGACTTAGACTAGATTGATTGTGAGAACATCATCTAGTTGATGCATACATAATACATAAACAGTTTAACACATATATTAACTAGCAACTAGTGATTGCAAAACATTTAACCACATAAAAAAAACTCATCAGTCTTTAAGCAAATGATCAACAACTAAAACATAAACATAAACAAGACAGAACAAAACAGTCAACAGTCTTCATTTCTCCCCCTTTGTGGCAGATGATGGCAAGTCTTTTACTTAATGCACAAGAGGTTGTAACTCTACTTGCAACTCCCCCTAAATTACAGTGTATTAGGGTGAGGTAGCTCCCCTTTCTTCTTCTTAAGTGCTTCTATTCATGCTTGGACACTCTGCTTTTGTTTTGCAATTACAATCAACTTAGCAAAAATAATATTCACCTTCTCTTCAAGTTTTCTAATTGTTTAAGCAAAAGCTTCTCATAATCATCTTCAATGTTAAGACTTGGAACTTCTTCTTTGGAGGTCAAAGGCGGTGGTGGAGACACCCTTCCGACTGGTAAATCAATCTTCTTTCCATAATTGAACAGTTTTGGAGAAATCTTTAGCTTCTTGATAGTAAATATTGTTTCTTCCTTGTATTGTTGTACTCCCTGTTGGAATAGATATTATGTGATAAGCACTGGATAGCCAAGGTGAGTTGTTGTTGAACTATTCCAAGCTTCTTTAACAATTTTCTAAAAAATGAATTTTCCCAGGTTGAACTTCCTTCTAGTAACCATGGTATACAGTAACAGCGCTATCTCCTTCAGAATGCTTGAATTATGAGCCATGAGAAACCAATTGAATATGCCCAACCTAAACATAACATTGTACTTAACGGTTAATAAAGACACTGATAATCTCAATTCAGGTCCCCATGAGCTACACTTTTCACCAGTTATTTTTTTTAGAACTTCATTAGTGTACTCAAAGCCTTCTTCAAACATATCATCTTCACTTTCAGTAGGAAACTCAGAAACTCATTTATGATGTCAGGTGAGAACTCTACCATCTTTCTTCTCACAAACACATGATGATATCCTTCGGCTGATTGAGTCTTGATAGCAGGGGTCAGGTTGCTATAGAATTCTTGCACCAAAGTAGGGTTATAACCTTTTGCACACACAATTAACTTGATCAAACCTTTCTTTGTCAAAAACTCTTCCAACACATATTTTTGAAATAGAATTCATAAATCACCCTTTTTATAATCATCCCTTAGTTACAGATGGTCTTCAACTCTTCTTACACTCCTCATTCAAGAACTTCCTCTGTGTAGGTTTCGATGACTTTCCAGTCTTCTTTTTCCTTTTGGTCAGAGCTTTCTTTCTTTCAACCTTCTCTTTACAGGTGACCTAGGCAGTACTTCTTTAACTTCAGGTTCTGAGAAGGACTTCTTCCTTGGTCTCTTGTTAGCTTTATTCTTCTGGCTTCTTCGTATAGGACCTGTTTTTCTTTTCCTTGGCATACAAGTCTTTAGTGGGATATCATCAGAGCTATGAGAGCTGTCTAAAGATGCATTTGTAGTCAGAACATAGTCTACATCTTTAACTCCAGTGTTTTCTTTTGATTTCCTCATTTCTTCAAGAATCTTTTTCACTATTTCTTCTGGATCTTTGTCATTGTTAGAA
This sequence comes from Dioscorea cayenensis subsp. rotundata, assembly GCF_009730915.1. NCBI lineage: Eukaryota > Viridiplantae > Streptophyta > Magnoliopsida > Dioscoreales > Dioscoreaceae > Dioscorea > Dioscorea cayenensis. The sequence goes on from NC_052486.1 coordinate 10,165,006, forward strand.
GGGTTATTGTCTGAGGAATCACTTGACTCTTCCTCTTCTTCATCACCTATAATACTTTTTCCTTTTCAGTCAACATTACTGATTGGTTCTTTTTGCACATCTTCAGTAACTTGCTTCTATGGTTCATCCTTGCTTTGATTGGTTTCTGTTTTAGCCTGTATTGCAACATTCTCAGCATCATCCTTCATGTTGGTCTCTAAATTGAACTGGGATATTCTAGCCATCTTCTTCTCTTCTTCTTTCTTCGGAACAGTTGGAAATAGATCAAAACCTTGCGTCTTTCTCTAGCTTGAGAACTTGTTGTAGCACTTTCTTTTTTTCTTTCTTTTATTAGAGTTGATCTTGAAAGTTCCATTTTTATGGACTTCCACCTTCTTCTTCTCTCCTTCCTTGAAGATTCCTTGAAACACATCAGACATCCACCCATAGGGATCGTCTTTAGATGTCTTTTTCTTTAAAGTCGATCCATGGGCCATACTCTCTTCCTTGAATAAATCAGGTAGATGTTTGGAGAGCCACACCATGGGATCTTTTCACTCTTCCACAGTTGGTGTTGGAGCTACTTCTCTCAAAGGAATTAGTGCCTCATATGGAACAATAGACATTGACAAATCTTTAGATGCTTCAAGCGAAGAACTCTTTCTGTCATTAGGCTTTTCCATCATCCCTTGCTTCTTTGGAACTTTGTGGGCAACCTTATTCGCCTTCATCTTCATTGTAATGGGTTTCCCCATCTTCTCTTATCTTCTTTCGAGGTTTGTGATGTCCTTGGAATTTGAAATTAGGGTTTGGAAAAGCCTCTTTTTAATTTTGGGAAGTTGTAACCAATCGGGTACCTCTTCACAATGCTTTATAACCATCTTTTATAAAATCTTTTTCCCTCCAAGAGAGTGAAATAGAGCATAATAACATTATTATCAATTTTAATATCAATATGTTCTGAATCATTGATAACAAAAGTTAACTTGCAAATATAAGCCTTGAGAGATGTACTTGTAGTCATACAAAGGGAATAATGCTATTACTTCCAAATCAAATGATTGGGACATTATCAATTTATTTATTTATTTGTAGACAATCCATTTTCAAACTATATTGTGTTAACACAATGGGCATTCAAGCTTGCCAAAAAGTAAAGTTGACATTTCTATTAAACTTTCCAATATCAATTTTCATTACTACATCTTAATCAAAGATATAAAAATATAAACTTGGTGTTAACACCAATTTGTTAGGGAAAAGTGAAACAAACACATTCTAATTGATTTATAACAATGAAATAGAAATAAAGATAGCAACATAAAAGAAAAAAAATATGAGAAAAAAAAATCCAAGAATGAGGGAAACCCACTAGCACAAGAAGAATTCTGATAAATGCTTGTGTATTAGTAATACGAAGGATTCTTTTTTTACGATGAGCATTACTTTTATCAGATTTTAGTGCTAATACATGTCTATTTGTGAACTTTCGTGTATGAAGGGTTGTGGAACCAAATAATGAAAGAAAGAAGCCAAAGTAGATTGCGATTGTACTTTGTTGATGGAGTCTTGGAGTGAACAAATGTGAAGACACAAGTAGTGATCAAAGATACGTGGATGTGTGCCAACCTCCATACGCTCAAGCAATACATGGTTTGGAGGGGTACAAAGGTAGTCACATTTGCGTATTCCGATTTGTGCAATATTAGCAAGATCTTCACCAATATGACATTTGATTGAAGAAGCGATGCGATCTACGGCATAGATGTGTGCTCGTTTATGTTGCCTCGATGAAAAGTGTGGATTCTGGAATATCATGGCGGAGTACTATAGTAGTTACTGTTCACAACCCGTAATAAATCAGATTTTCAGAAATCCACACGGGCGTGTGGAAATTACCCACGGCCGTGTGGATGCCCGATTACAGCCGTATTTAAGCCGTAATTCAGCCTGATTTTAGCATCCTTCTTTCCATCTTTTCTCCATCTTTTGAGAGGCTTGCGACTAGGGTTTAGAGTGGCTTTGGCAAGCCTGTTGGAGTGGTTCTACGGCTTCAACACCGCGTTTCTCTTGGAAGATAGTTATTGGGGAAGCTTTCATCGGCACTGATCCAGCAAGGTGTGCCCTAGGCTTGACAAGGGGACCTTTGGAGAGGACAAGGCTACTCCACAAGACCATTGACACGAATATAGAGGGGGTTTTCTTATGGATTACATGTTTTTACTTTTGATTTCATTATTGATTGTATCTTGCCCCATGGGGAGCTAAACCCCTAGTGGGTACTTGGACTTCTAAACCATATGATGTTATTGTTTCATTGACCTTTTATTATGTTTTTTCTTAATTGATGTCTTTAATTGAGTTCCAATATTGAATGCTTGTTGAATAATTTCTACCTTAGAGTGACACTAGGGTTAAGAGTCCATCTGGGTAGCCTTAATTGATGAGTGACACACCATGAGGCTTAGATAATACTAGATTGGAGAGCGTTGAGATGATGAGTCGAGAGGTAGCGGAGCGTCCTTTTTCCCTTCCGGTGTGATTTATCCTACCTCCATATTCCTAGAGTTCTTTGCAGTCACAATAGAGTAAAGTGCTAAGAGAAAAACTTAGCCGGGGCTTAGTTGCACAAACAATAGAGTGAAGCGTTGAAGTAATCCTTAGTATTTGGGGCTTAATTCTGATTAGGTGTCTTTCGCCTGGACTAAAGGGTTAGATCTATATATAGGAATAGGGTCTATCACTTGGAATCCCTAGAGCTTCTTGCAACTATACACAGTGTGAGGTGTTGAGACTGAGCGATTTCTCAATCGGGCATAGTGTAGAGTTAGTCATGGTTGACCTTAGGTTTTGGACCGTGTATGTTAGAATCTTCACAACTCATTAAGAATCAGTTAGGAGACATAATAGTTGGTCTTGCACTTGAACCAATAGTCCTAGGGGAGCAATGTTCGAGTGTCCCACTTTCTATAGATTGCCTTTCCTCTCATTTTATCGTGTTTCTCTTTCTTATTTCTTTTAGTTCTTTTCACATCAATTTTATTCACACTATCATTGATTCATCTTCATCATAGTTAAATAGCAATCTTGGTGTTTCTAATCACTATTCCCTATGGATACAATACTCCACTCACCTGGGAATTTATTTCTTCGACAAACCTGTGCACTTGCGGGTCACACGCAAGGGGCGTTGTCAAGTTTTTGGCACCGTTGCCGGGGAATAGGAATTTTAGAAACACTTTTTACTTTATTATTTTAGCTATCCATCATCATTTTATTTCACCTTTTCTTATTCTATCATCATTTTGATTTGTTTTTCTTTCTTTGGTGCAACTCCAGGTTATGATCCGAGGGAACCCTTTGATATTGGTTGAAGGAGATCCTGAACTTGAACGAACACTTCATATAAGGGGTAAAGAACTTGTGCAAGAACCATCTATTCGAGCTGAAGTAGAATGTGAAGGGTTAGATAATATGACAGAACAGAATGAGTAGCAAAGGATACTCTCATATTATGCCAAACCCTCAGTTTTGGGCACACAGTCTAGTATTGTGCGGCCACCAATTATGGCTCAGAATTTTGAGCTAAAGCCGGCATTCATCCACATGTTACAGCAGTCCGCACAGTTTAATAGTTTGGCCGATGAGGATCCAAACAGTCACATAGAGAATTCCTTGGAAGTATGCGACATGCTCAAGATCAATGGTGTTACGGATGATGCCATCAAGTTGAGAGCCTTCCCATTTTCCTTGAAGGGGAAAGCAAAGCAATGGGTATATTCATTACCTAGAGCATCGATCACCACATGGGAGGAGATGGTAGAAGCTTTTCTTGCCCAATATTTCCCTTCCGAAAAATCTGCAAAGCTTAGGAATGAAATATCCTCCTTTGTGCAAACGGAATTGGAGTCTCTATTTGAGACATGGGAGAGGTTCAAGGAGCTCTTGCGGAAATGTCCTCAACATGGGTTCCCCAAGTGGATGATTATTCAAACTTTTTACAATGGGTTGAACCCTAGCACAAGGCAGTTACTTGATGCAGCAGCAGGAGGTACCTTAGGTAGCAAGACCCCCGGAGAAGCACGATAATTGATTGAAGAAATGGGTTTGAATAGCTACCAATAGAATGCAAGAGAGAAGAAGAAAGTGGTCGGTCTCCATGAGATTGATGCAGTGACATCGTTGGCGGCCCAAGTGGAGTCATTAAGTAAGAAGTTAGACACTCTAACTTCTCCTAGATTGGCCGCCGTGATGAATTGTAATGGATGTGGAGGAGGTCATGCTCCATCCAATTGTCCGATAGCTATTGGTGGTACATCCTCCATGGAACAAGTTGATTTTGTAGGTAATGCGATGAGGGGCCAAGGAAATCTATATAGAAATACCTACAATCCGAGTTGGAGGAGCCATCCGAACTTTGCTTGGAATAATCAAGGGAAACAAAAAGTCACGGCACCACCGGGTTTCCAACAACAACAAGCCCCGAACATGGAGAATCGAGTTTCAGGCTTGGAGACCCGGATGATCGATCTAGAGAAAGCTTTGACTAGATTTGTTCAATCGTCGGATACAAGATTTCAATCGGTTGAAGCTACACTTTGCAACCACACCACTTCATTGCACAATCTAGAAAATCAAGTGTGTCAAATTGCGAAGTCTCTATCGGAGAGACCTCAAGGGAGTTTACCTAACAACACCAAAACCAATCCTAGAGAACATGTGAAGGCGATCACTTTGAGAAGTGGTCGTGAGGTTGAGGGTAGGCTTCCAAGTGAGAAAACCAATGTTGAAGCACCCGAGGTTGAGTTAGTCACGGTTGACCTTAGGTTTGGGACCGTGTATTTTAGGATCTCCATGACTCATTAAGCATCAGTTAGGAGACATAATAGTTGGTCTTGCACTTAAAACAAAAGTCCTAGGGGGAGCAATGTCCGAGTGCCCCACTTTTTATCGATTGCCTTTCCTCTCGTTTTATCGTGCCTCTCTTTCTTATTTCATTTAGTTCTTTTCACATCAATTTTATTCACACTATCATTGATTCATCTACATCATATTTAAATAGCAATCTTGGTGTTTCTGATCACTATTCTCTGTGGATACGATAGCCCACTCACCAGGGAATTTATTACTTCGACAAACCCATGCACTTGCGGGTCACACGCAAGGGGCGTTGTCAATTTCACTAATAATTTAGGAGATATTACAAATAGGAAGTAAACCTTGGAACATTATCACTATAGTTTTTGAAGAAAACAGGAGATGAGAGCTACATATTGATGAGTCTAAAATAATACAGCATATAATATAATTTTGTACACTCATTAGGAGTGTATTAGAATAATATTATGAAATTCAATGTTAAATATAGTGTATTTTGTATTCTTAGACTTCAGACAATGTTTAAAGATGAGATAGAGCCAAAAGAAGCAATCAAGAGCCAAAATGATGAAGATGAAGTTTTCTCGGCATTTATCAGTGAAGAATAAGCCAGGAAGACTCACTTATGGGAACCTTACCGCCGTGCTTTTGGCCATAAGTCTCTTCCAGAGAACCTTATGGGCATTCTTACACTTGTAAGAATGAGCATAAGGACAATTAGAGGAACTTACTGCCAGGACAGGACTTCCACCTGTAAGTCCTACAGGGTTGTCCAGAGAATTTTATGAGGAGAATATACGCTTGTAAAGGGTGGTCGCTAGGACTGTCTAGAGAAGCTTACAGTCCAGCGCTTATGGTCGTAAGCTAGACCGTAACACCAAATATAAGACCTTACGGATGGGACTTACGGATGTAAATGGTCCCATAAGGCTCATGACATATCTTCTCTAGCTCCTTACGCCCACGTTCTTATGCCCGTAAGTAGCCCGTAAGTGGCTAGGTATAAATATTTCTGAGAAGGGTTTTGAGGGTATATTTTGTTCTATTCAACAGTAAGGCTTGGGGAAAAAGGGGGTGGATCTCCAGGGCTTTAGAGGCAAATCAAGAGGAAGAATTAGCCCACCTAGCTTGGATTATAGAGATTGGAGCTGTTAAGGATTATCATGGCAGCGTTCCTAGAAGGTCCTTGGGCATTCTACAGCAATCACCTCTCGGCGCAATTAACAAGGGAGTTTTCATGTCTTCTTTGTTTCTTGTTGCGTCTTGTTGTTTTGATACTTACTCAGCCTTAATGGAGAGCTAACCTTGTAGATGCTTGGACGTAGATGAACTCTAAGGTTTATTCAATTTTGACATTGGTTGTAGATATTTATTCTTTAATTGTTTCTTTATTGCAATTCATATTATTTAAATCCAATTGAGTGTTTTCAATATCTTGAATAGTATTAAGGTGAAAGCCCTAGTTTTCTTGTATAATGTGCTTTGTGACAAGTAGGAATACTCAGTAGTATAATCAAGCCGCAATTGGAAGGGTTGTGAGTAAGCCTCGCAATGGGGTACTTTGAAGTCAAGAGTTCTCCCTCAATCCTCCCGAGTGAATTAGCAAGTAATTCCATGCTCTTTGCAATCATAGGGAATAGATTTCAGGAGAAATCATATTTCTATTTTGTATGTGATTAGGGATAATTTCTTCACAAGACGGATTGTCTACTTATGAATTCTTATTAATTCACATTGAGATTTCATAGAATGCAATGCGGTTGTGGGGTATCTATATCAGCACTGTACTGAATCAATTACTATTCACCCTTGCAAGAGGAATTCAATATATTTTAGAATTTATCTCTGTTCAAATAGGATTGCTATACTTATACAACCTTTGTCCTGGACTTATAAAACCCCAAAGGTACTCTATGCCTTAGCATCCCATTTCCTCTTTATTCTCAACCGATTTCATTTTCTAATTCTTGCCTTTTATTCTCTTTCTTCTCATTTTTATTTGCACACATGACAACTTTTTGGTTAGAGCTAGTTTTTGGAGTTAGGGTTAGTACTAGTATTATCAATTTACCCTGTGGATCAATGCCCCTATCACATATATGCCCATGTGATTGAAAAATCTTATACTAATCAAGCTTTAAAACATAAATTTTTAAACATACTCAAACTTTTTATTCTCATTAAACTAAAGAATACAAGTTGTCTTTTTAGGATTTTTTTGAGTTACACTTGACACATTCATAAGTTAGGGTCGGTCTCATCATTTAAATCATATCGAGAGATTACTCTCATTATGAAGCTATATACTTGAGGCCTAGTATATTTGATAACAATAGAGTTATATTACTATATAAACATCCATTGATTGATAAAAATGTCACATGAAAAGTCATCTACATGGCCTATATTGCTAGTTACGATCCATTATTGGGATATAAAAAACAAAGCCATTCTAAGAACCAATTTTAAGGTACCAATGACCAAATGGTCTATTGGTAACCAGGTCCTCATTAGAATCCTTCACAAGTTGTGAGAGTTCGAATCATGGGCGAGGACACATTTCTAAAAAGTGTGAGTAGTGGTTGTGTGGGAGTTGTTCTAAGCGCCCATGTGTCGCAAAGCCCCGCTTCCACTTGCTCAGCCAAGGTTTGTGTACACCCCTGCCTTTCTTAGCGGTTTAACAACTCATCTTGGTAAAAAAAAAAGAAAAAAGAAAAAAAAAGGGAACAAATTTTAAGCTCATATTTTTTTTTTTTGGTTGATATACTCAGCTACAAGGACAATATGGCGCCATATTATTAGGTATGATAAGCAAAACCTCAACAATAGATTTATTAGATTTAACCTTAGAGGTTTTCTTTTTCTACTAAGAATGGACTATCTAGGAGCTAAAGAAAACAAAAATTACAAGAAACTCTAAAAAACTTAAATCCTATAAGGGAACATGCATCAATAAGCTATCAAGGTAAATCAAATACTCTAAAAGTAAGGATAACTAGGGTTTGTGTCGACCATGGAACGCAAACCAATTGATAAGTGTATAATTGAACATGATTTTATATTTTTTTATACACTTAATTGGTATGTATAAGGGTATTTTTTGGGGGGATGATGCTAACATAGTGTAAAAATGTGATTTCAAGTGACTGGCAGTGCATAATTAAAGGATGAAGCCAAAAGAAGAAATTGGTAACAAAAAAACAAAGAAGATCGAGCTCTCCCAACATCAACCTCAAAGGGAGCAAGACAAATAGAACACCTTGCGGTTAGATTTACGACCTTAAACATCATCTAGAGTATCTTACGGTCATGTTTATGTCCATAACAAGGAGCATAATTTCCAGACAGATGGGCTTACGGGTCAAACTTATGGCCCTATGCCGGACCACAATGGCCATCTAGAGGAGCTTACAGGGAGTAGAACACATGAGTTCACAAGCGCCATCTTGAGAAGTTTACTATCTAGCACATACAACCATAAGCTAGATCAAAATACCAAGATAGAAGACCTTATAGAGGAGCTTATGATAGTAAGATGCTCTTAAGGCACGCTGACCATTGATCACATGCTTTACGTGTGTATATACGAGTAAGTGCACGTGTCATCAAGTAATTCCTCGTGGGTGAGCACGAGGGTCATATTTCTCAGAGAATGATGAGAGACTCCTATTACTTTCTTTTCACTTAATCAATATCCTGAATGTCTATGGTGTTTCTTAGTTTTACTTCTACAAATTAATTAATTAAATATAATTGAGGATCGTTAAGTGTGATTGGAAGGAGTGGGTGACTGTATGGGAAGTTTCCTAACAATTACTTATGAAATGAATTGAGTTGTAGCAATTATGTTCTAGTGTTGGATCGAGGGAATTCAGATGCCTACTAGTACCAATCTCTTGGCAACTAGGTCTAAAACACTAGGAACTTAAGATGGAATCTCTTCAACCCCACCTCCTATGTTCACCTTAAGATCAAGAACTCTTCTAAAAGGGCTAAATCAAACCCCTAATCCAAAAATCAAGCAATACTTAATCTCTTAGCGCATGCATATTTTTAATAAGGCATGTGTATTCTAATGCATGGGAATCTCTTCCTCACTGCATCAATAAATAATCATTAAACAATCATGTATTGAATCACAATCAACTAGAAAGATTAATTAATTGCCAAAGAAAGTTTACAAGTAAAATTTAAGGTACATGACATACAATTCCCCTAGAATAGGGGTCCTATGGATCTAGAATAAAGATTGAAACAATAAAGATCCATGAGACAAAGAATAAAGAATTCCTAAAACTAACTCCCTCCAATAGATCTCTAATGTTTGTGATAAAGAAGACCCCAAGATCGTCAAGGCAACACTGAATCTCTTTGCTCACCCTCCACTATCAATGCTCATTGAATCCTCCTTGAGAAAATCATGGGAATCCACTGAATGGATGATGAAAATCATCTTCTGCCACATAGGTCTCCAGAAATCTGGCAGCTTCTCCCAAATTCAACAAAAGAATCCCCCTTTCAATGTAAAAGCTAGGGGTATTTATAATCTGTCACGACCTCACCACGCTCGTTGTGAAGTCCGTGGTGAGTAAGTTTTGTTGCTTGGGCCACAAGTTGTGTTCTGGCATGGTCTATCTTAGCGTTGTATGGATTGACCATGGCAGTTATGATTTACAATGCCCTTTGTAAAATCTGTGCTATTTTCAATGGCTCCACACTGGCACGGCTTGGCCATGGCCATGGTCAGGTGTCACTATGGCCATTGTGAGCCGTGATGGTGCTCTGATTTAGCAAGTTGATTAGTTTTGCTTCAAAATGCCTCCATATTCACTTCTTTAGCCCTGAGACAGAATAAAAGCCCATGGTGAACAAAAGAATAAAATTTTATATTAGTTTGGTGCTTAACATGTTAAATCTCATGTTAAATGAAGTATATATGATGTATAAAATACCCATTTCGAATTACTTAACACCCATCATCTCCAGCTCCTTAAGGCATTTTTCTCACACCCGTAAGTAGTCCCGTAATTGGTTAGGTATAAAAGTATTTACTAAGGATTTTTGGGAAATCTTTTTAACGACCAATCAAAGTAATAAAATGGGGAGAGTTTCTCATAGGCTAATCCAATAATCCAGACAAGGGGAGAGGTTCATCCACCATTTAGGGCATCATTGGAGCCATCAAGGAGCATCCTTGGCTAAGTTTGAGGAAGATAAGAGGAGAGTTCATCGACATCCTAAGTCGCCGAAGAGAGAAAATGTGGGTTTTCCAAGTTTCCATTTATTTCTCTTGCACTTATTGGATTATATGAGTGTTCTCCTTTAATGGAGAATTAATTTTTTTGTGTTTGGGCGTAGATGAAACCTAGGGTTTACATTTTGATTGACATTGGTTGTAGACTTTGAATGCTTTTATGTTAATTGATTAATTATAATCTATTGTTGTTAAATTCAATTACGTGTTTCTATTGTAGTGAAAGCCAAGAATTCATGATTGATGTACTTGTGTGATGAATTGAAAGATCCATTTAGTATAGAAAAGCTGCAACTGAAGGGAATCATGAGTCTGCCTAAAAATATGGCACTTTGGAGTTGAAATTTTTCCTCCAGTGATCCTTCCGAGTGAGTTAGCATAGGATTCCATGTGTAATGTAATCGTAGGGAGTAGCTTCATGAAGAGATTTAGATTTTACTTGGTATGGGCTTATGGGCAATATCTTCGAGAGAAGATTTGTCTAAACCTTTGAGTTTGTGCTTTCTCTAAACAGAGTTTGTATAGACAAACTACAATATTGAGGGTGTATAAATAAGCACTAGTAAGAAAATATACCATGTATTAATTTCCTAATGAAAATATTAAGTCTAGGAGACCATTCTAAGCTTCCAAATACTAGGCCAATGATTCTAGTTATCGATTGTATGAGGAACCCTCATTCAAATAGTTGTAAATTTCAGCAACAACAAAAGGTTTTCGAGAAGCAAGAAGCTAAACCCAATAATTCTAAGAGGAATAGTCTACATGAAGTTTAGTTAGCCTATTCCAATCCAAATCTTGATCCAACAAATTCCTAAGACTATTAAACTGCAAATGATTTCCAAGGACAAAATCATCAAAACTCAAAATTTCAATATGCCATTACATATTAATATAAGTTGCTTTCAAAGAGAAGGGAATGTCAAACACCCAATCATCCATATATTAGTAAGATTTGGATTGCTCACATTAATCCAAAGATTTTGGTGGAGACAGTTAACAATTTTACAAATAGAATTGTAAAAGCCTGAAGATTTAGGAAATTTTTTCCATTTCTACTAATTGAAAGACCCATATTTCAAATTAAAAATATGAACCTAGAGTTTATCTTCAACACTTAACTTAGCAAATAAATTTTTAGCCATTAAAACTATTTTAGAAAATCGAAGGTTTCTAAGACCTAGCCCTCCTCAGATTTAGTAAATGTAGTAGTGCTTCAACCAATAGTAGGAAAGCCACTCTAATTAGTACTCTGTCCCCACAAGGACTTCTTAGCAAGCATGTATATCTCATCCAAGATTTTATTAAGAATAGAATAAATAGATAGAAGATGAAGAATAAATATTAAATATACAACTAGAGGAAAACCTATATATATGAATATTAAATAAATCAATAACATCAATTAAATAAGTTATTTTTGGGTCCTGATTTTGTCCAACGTGCTAAATTATTAATTTTGATAAATATATAAAATAATAAATTTTTTAAACTCTTTTAGGACCCAATAAAAATATAAATTAATAATTTATTGTATACATAGAAAAAAATATTATACTGAAATTCATAATATTGTACTTTTTTCAAAATTACTATTTTTAAACTTTACTCTTTTTGTAAAAATATGCATGTAAAGTCATTTGTTTCTTATTTGTCTATGAACTAAATTTAATCTAATCCGTAATATGTTTTGTAGTACATATCATATTTGGTATATTTTTTTCTCATATTAGAACAAGTAATTTTTAAAAGTTTCTATTTCTAGAAAAGCCTCTTTTGAAGAAACATTTAGTAAAACATAACTATCGTCTAGATCTTGATCATCATTAGCGGCATATCCATTACTCCTTGAAGAACCTCTTCGTCTATAAGTAATTCCATCACGGTATCATTTTCAGTAGAGATAGTTCAAAAGCTACTCAACATCTATTGCATGTCTATACAAATTACAAGTAACTTCTTTAGCTCATGGATGCTTTCTTCTTCACCAATTTGCTCAAAAATCATTCTTCTTTTAATCAGATTTTGTAATGTCGAAAACAAATTGCAATAGTTGTCATCATATTAATGTTCCTAACCGTATTGATAAAATTAATAACATCTAACATGTTAATTTTTTTAGGATTTGTTGTTCACACCCAATTTGTATAAAATATAAAAAAACTCCATCTAAATTAATAAATATTCATTTATTGATAAATTATTTAAAATTCATAGCATCTAATATGTTAATGTTATAAGTATTTATTGCTCACACCCAATTGTATAAAATATAAAAACTCCATCTAAATTAATAAATATTTATTTATTGATAAATTATTTAAAATTAATAGCATCTAATATATTAATGTTTTTAGGATTTGTTGCTCACACTAAATTGTACAAAATATTAAAAACTCCAACTAAATTAATAAATATTCAATTATTGATAAATTATTTAAAATTAATAGCATCTAATATGTTAATGTTTTTAGAATTTGTTGCTCACACCAAATTGTAAAAAATATAAAAACTCCCTGATGATTTATAGATATTCATTAATCAATAAATTAATAAATTATTTATTTATTGATAAATAAATAAACTCTATAAAATAATAATTCTTTTCCATCCCAAGAGTATTATTTCCTGGAGGTTTTACTGTATTGATCAGAACTACACGAGAAAGAATGAAGATGTTAGAATGGTTCTAAGAGATAATGGATGAAGCTAGCCTATCCATTAAATAGTGACACTATGTAGGAGTTGGTTGTTGGGAGATATTTGAACCACAACATAGTTAAAGTGGAAGCTATGTAGTTTTAGTCCAAGAATGTTTCCAAAGGCCACAATAATTTTCCTAGTTCACTAGATAGGATAGTAAATAGTGTATTTAGATATATTAGAGTTTTAACAGCTAAATTCCTAAAAATATTACGACACAACAAACAATCCTTAGTAGTAGCACAAGTGGCTTTGGTGAAAATAAGAAAATCATGTACAAATATTAATTACTTGATTAAAATTTCTATTTGGCTTGTCATTAAAGACCGAGAGCCCGAGAGCCCGAGATCATCTTCAATCTAAGCACATAGTTAAGAATGGCTGAGAGATTTTGAGTAACAAGAATAAAAAGAAAAGGGGAAATAAGATCCCCTTGTTTAATACCACTACTACTAGAAATCCAACAGCTTGGTTGACCATTAATTAAAAAATGAAGAACTTGTAGATGAAAAAAATAAGTTTACACACAAGAAATCCCTAAGAGTAGCAAGAATAGCTTTCTACTCTAAGACATCATAATCTTTTTCAATGTCAACTTTAACGATCATCCAAGCGCAACGCTAGTGTCATTTTCAATTGAGTACGCAACCTCTTAAGCGTAATAATATTATCAAAGGTTGCACGATTCTAGAGAAAACTATTTTGCCCAAGAGCAACTAATATATAATCACATTTTTAAGGCAATTGACCATGATTTTATTGATGATTTATAACAAACTTTACAAAGGGGAATAGGCCAAAAATCAAACACAAATATATTGGAATCTAATCAAGGGATAAGAGCAACATAAGTATTCCCACAATATTTAGGCATTCTATAAGTAAGAAAAAGTGGGAGATGGCTTTTAAAAGACAACCATGCACTTTGTTCCAATAAAACAAATAAAAATCAACTTTGAGACCATCTAGAGCTGGACTCCTACATCTAGGCATAGACCCAAGTGTAGCAAAAAATAGTCATATGTTTGATCAAAGATTTTTTTATCATCACAATATAGAATATCAAAATCATTCACAGATAGAATGCGACATACGATATAGAGAGTTAGAAGAAGAAGTCCAAAGCTTAGAGTAGAAATCCAAGAAACAAACTTTGATCTCGTTTTGATTATAAAATGCATTGCCCAAATTATTAGTGATACCACAAATCCTATTACTATGCTTGCAAATATGATAAAATTATTTTAAAAAAAAACCTAGTACTTAAATTACCCATGTTAACCCACATAAACCAACATCTTTGGCTCCCAAAATGGAATTTTGTAGAAGAATGCACTATGACGATTGTCTAAGGATCTAAGCAAATAAGAGTTCCAAGTATAAGAATCAAAAGAAACTTTTACTGCTTCAAAGTTATTAATTTCCGACTTAGTTCTCTCGATCTCAACATCCAATTAACACAACTCAGAGGTCTTCCATTAGATAAGATTATTCTTAGTATAGGAAATCATATGAGAGAGGACATACATAGTGTTAGAGAAATATTATATAAATAAAATCAAGTGCATGCAGAAGCAAGGAAATTTTGTGACCAACTAGACGATTTAATGAACACCTTAATTTAATTAATTTAATTCAATATAGATATCGAATATTACCTTTGATGTGCCAAATTTGTTCCTTAAATCATCCAAGATCTTTTAGCATTGAACAAAGGTCCCACGTCTCTAGATCACACACCGAAATTTAGAAACAATATCCTCTTCTTCTCCAAAATAGTAGCTGGGGTGAGAATGAGAGAGAAATCGAGGAATTAATCTCATAAGTGTATATAATTGTTTATCTAAAGTTAGAGAGAAGTCATATTGATATGAACGTCATAAAACATGATAAACGTTATCCTATTATAAAAGTCTTGATGCGAAAATGAGTCATAAAAGCAACTAAAAACAACTTTTGTCTTCAAGCTTTTTGTTTTTGATTAATTATTCAACTCCATCGAACTTTTAATCAAAAATTTAAACTTAAGAAAATCTTAGACCAATTTATTAAGTGAAATTATAAATTGGTCTAGGGTTTTGTCACAATGATCTTAGTAACCTTTACAGCTTCTCAGTTAGTTAAATTCTCATGAAGTATAATTTAAATTGATAATTTTATCCCTACACTCAAAATGAGACTGATTTTCAATCCCTTTAAGCGTGACTTTCTAGGTTATCCCGATTAATTATGAAAGGATACCAAAGAACATGGGTGAAATCTAGCTAGCCCCGTGGCCCATGTCATAACCCAATTAAAAATGAATGAATAGATCGTTATGAACCTTTCTGATTATGAATATCATATGTGTGTAAACCCTTCATTCTTGTATCCCAACCCAGTGAGAGCTATGGTGATAGTCAAGCTCACTAAACTCAATCATATGCAAATGACAATAGTAGAGTAAGATTACCAAACTACCCTTCGGGTCTTATATGATTAATTTAACTGTGTTGGCCAAGGTCTTCTAATCTCACTTACTCATGATTTCATAGGATATTAACTCATTTACTTTTGAGAATCAAGTTATGAAGAGGGGGAAAATCTCCTTGATAATCAAGTTAATATTTTTCAAACCAAAATACTTTCCTTTTGAACCAATACTAATAACAACAATTAAAGGCATGGGAGCATAATTAGAGCTAGTTCTAGCAAGATGATCATTAAAATAAGAATCATACTTGGAATCCAAGTGAAAAGATATCTTAGTAGCGACCACTGGACTTACCTTTCTAATATCACGAAGACCACAAAGTAATGATACCTCTAGACATACCAAGGGTCATAATAGCCATTCATTTATAGTTCTTATGAAAGTTAAAGTAGAAATGGTGAGCCCTAGCCTCCTTAGCCCTAGTTTCTATCAAGCACACTATTTATGGCTTCATCATAGCAATGGAATTTTCAACATGATCTATCATATTAGAACTGGATGAACCTTTACAATTCCAGCATAAAATTTTTGTTCAATCCATGATATGAAAAGAGATGAAAAGGAAAAAATCATATCTAAAAAAAAGAACAAATAGGGTTTGTACAACAACTCTTTTTGGGGCATGAACCATATTTGTCAAAGTCTCTACAGGCAATAGCCTCTAATTTTATGTCCTTTTGATATTGAATAAGAGACATCTCATGATCAAGATTGGCATCCTTCTCAAGATCATCATATTCCTCGTATTTCATTGAGTTTTCACCCTCAACCATTGGACGTATAGCACCCATCACCTTGTCCACCAACATCATGTCTAGTAGACTCAATGGTAAGGTAGGACCCTATGAGATATGACTAGGAGAAATGGTGGAAATTAAAAGAGGAACAAAAACAGTTACATTGTCGCTAGAAACACTTTGCTTAGCATTCATTAGGGCTCCCACATCTTGCAAGGAGATGAGAGATAAGTGATATGAGTTCCAGGCTCTAAAGAAGTCATCCCATCACTACAATTTAGCAAATGAAGAACGTGCCCACCTGACATAGGGAGTGGAGAAGGTACACTACTGCGAACCATTTATTAGCCTTAGGGTGTCCAAAGGCTACCAAACCCTCATCCAAAATCAATCCCACATCATTAAGATTATGCACTGAAAATAGTGTGGTCATTTTACAATGCCACCACCCCTGACAATGCCACCTCCATATCAACCACAACACCCATGGTTGCCTTGTGAAGTCTCAACAAATTTTGATCAAGGTATGTGGATCTAACCTAGGAGCCATGTGTTGCAATCTTGGCCTTCATCTCTGCTTCAACTGAAAAAAAAAAAGCTACATAATTTCAACCCCCACCAAAGATGGATAACTAGCCATGGATCGTACTTACTCTCTTTCTCTAGGCTAATATCCTAAGTTGAAATCTGAGGTTGTGAATTCATTAAAGCGGTCTTACCATCCAATTCCTTTTCACCCTCATCAATCAACATTGTTTACTTCACCAGTACCTACAATTACACCCTCGGCGAAGCAGATACCTTACTAGTAGAACCAATGTGCCAATTGCTAGTTAGAAAATAGCAAGTTGCCTCATCGTGTACAACATCTCCACACTTGTAGTAAAAATTGGCAATTTCTTATATAAGACCATAACAAAAATTTGATCATGTTCATTACATACCATAAACCTCCACTTCAATGGTAAGAAAGATAATTCTCAAAGAAAATCCTCACAATTTATACCCGTGATAAATTCAAGGTATGATCATCTATCTTAATTAGCCTTTGAATTATGCTGCAATAGTTTTAAGAAGCTCACTTTTCCAAAACTCCATAGGAAAACGGTGTAGCTGAAGCCATACAATAATAGTGGGAAGTCATTGGAAGCCAAGTTAAAAAATTTTACTCCAAACCCATACCATTTACTATCCAAGGACCCTCTAAGAGAAATTTGGCCTACATCTTAAATAACTCAAAGTGGATGTAGTAGAATAGATTAGGGAGATCAACCATTGTGAAAGATCTAAAATATTTCTAGATCTCAACTAGATCTATTCTTACCTGATCAAGAGACATTGCCTTACAATGGAACTTTCCATAATACATAGATGATTGTATTCTATCAAAATCATGCATAGAGCTTTTCAACCTTTTAAAATGCTCATTTTGGTTCAGAGGGTGCTAAAGACTCCATGGAGGCCTCCTTACTACTTAAATAAATAATTTTAGCCTTCGACCTCCCCGTGCCAACATTAGCTATCGCTTTTGGGAGCGAAAAACACTGCTTTTTCCACCCCTCCCCCAACACACAATCACCATTGTAACAAGGGGGAAGAATCATGAAGAGACAATAGGATTTGAGAAATTAGTGTTGGTTAGAGTAACCATGAGATGACTAGCCATAGATCTCACTCACTCTTTTTCTCTAGGCTAATATCCTAAGTTGAAATCTGAGTTAGTGAACTCATCGTAGCGATCTAACCATCCAATTCCTATCCACCTTCATTAGGCAATAATGTTTGCTCCGCCGGCACCTGTAATTGCATGTCGAGCGTATAAAATACCTGGCTAACAGCACCAATGTGCTGATTACTAGTCAGAAATGATCAAGTTGCATCATTGTGTACAACACATCCATACTTATAGCAAATATTGGCAATTTCTTATGTAAGACCATAACTAAAATTTGATTATGTTCATTACCTACTAAAAACACCTTACTTCAATAGTACGAAAGATAATTCTCAAACTAGATCCTCACAATTTATGTCCATGATAAATTCATGATATGATTGTCTGTCTCAATTAGCCTATGAACTATACATCAATAGTTTCAAGCAACTTACTTTTCTAGAACTCAATAGGGAGATGGTGTAGTTAAAGCCAAACAATAGTAGTGGTAAGCTATTGGAAACCAGGTTGAATTTTTTCATTACAAGTTCATACCATTTACTATCCAAGGACCTTCTAAGAGCAATTTGGCCTACATCTTAAATAACTCATAGCGGATATAGTAGAATTGATTGGGGAAATTAGCTATTGTGAAAGATCTAAGACCTTTCCAGATCTTAGCCAGAGATATTCTTACCTAATCAAGAGGCGAAGCCTTACACAAGAACTTTCCATACAAAAATATACAAATGCATTCTATCAAAGTCATGCATAAAGCATTTCAATGTTTCAAAATGCTCATTTTGGTTAAGAGGAGGTAGATACACTAAGTAGGCCTCCTTTCTAATGGAACCGACAATCTTAGCCTAAGACCTCACTGAGTTGCTGCTTTGGGAGCCCCATAAACCGCCTTTCCACCTCAGTTACCATTGCAAGTAAGGGAAGAATCACTAAGGGACAATAGGAGGATTAGAGGAATCGGTGTTGGTTAGAGTAACCATATGGTTTCTTTGTGTTTTTGGTGATAGAGGTGTTCATTGGACATGGTTCCTCTCTATTAAATAAAAGGCATTGTATATTAATAAAGATGAGAACAAGAAAATTAATTATTACATATTTTAATGTATATTGTTTCTGACGAGATAAAACATATATACATAACTTTAGCTTGGTGAGTAACATCTTGGTAGGCTAAATTTTTTAGTAGGTCACTAATCTTTGGCTCATTTTCACTTTGATCACCGAACTTCAATTTGTATCAATTTGATCAATCAACTTTAATTTGATTTCACTGGGTAATAAATCAAGGATTTCAACCCCTAATTGGTTACATGGTTGTCTGAAAATCTGAGTTAATTCTCCCCATAACACATTATTAAGTCTATTGGAGGTGTCCATGTCAACGAAAAAGAGCTACATCATTCATTTGGCAGCCGAAATCCCTTGATTTACTACCCAATGAAATTAAATTAAAGTCGAGTGATCAAATTGATATAAATTGAAGTTCTGTGATCAAAGTAAAAATGAGCCAAAGTTTAGTGACTTACTAAAATTTTTACCCCATCTTGGTAGTATATGATATTATTCTTTGTTGGCAAACTTCTATAAACCATGCATTTCGGAAATTTTCATTTTCACCTGAGTTAGATTTTCTTAAAATTTTTTATTGAATTTAATTTTTGCACATAGACATTCAATCTTGTTTAGTTTTTAACTTCCAATCAATATATTAAAAAAATAACTTTTAGACTCGGGTTGTGTTTTGGATGCATGGGTTGATACCCAAGGAATGGGGATCAATCCTTCTGGTATGTGCATGCCCATGTTTGGGCATGCACCAAAAGGCATGGGAACGGATTGAAGGGGGGAGTGTATGCCCCTCAAACCCTTCATTCTCATCCTCTCATTTTAGGGGGATTGAGCATGCCTTGATGAGATATTTACATTTATACAAGTTGATTTTTAATTTTTTTAAATAATGTTTTTGATGAGAATTAAAAAAACCCATTGTGATTTATATTTATTTTTAAAATATTAGATTTATTAAAATTTTAGTGATTTAAAAATAATTAATTTTGGGCATTTGTTTATCTTAAATAAAAATAATTAAATTATATTTGTCAATTAAAATATATAAATTTAAAATTTTATTTAGAAAATGAATACATCAATAATTTAGTTAAAAAATTTTATAGAAATTGGAGCCATTTAATAATTATTTCTTTTACAATTAAGATATATTATTTAATTAAATTATTAGAAGATACAAAAGTAATTTTACTAAAATTCCTCCCTGTACTCTCTTATTCCTATCCACATTCCCTCCAACCAAACATTACTTTTGCTCTCATCCTGTTCCTTTTTTCTATTCCCATCTCCATCCCCATCTTCATATTCTCTTTTCCTCGAACCAAACAGACCCTTAAGTTAAGGTTTACGGTGAGGACAATGGAAATCAAGTTAGTGTATTTCTTGAGAATAAAGAGGGTTGCTACTTTGGAATATGCTATGAGATACTAGGATGTGTTGGGGAACATTGAACAGCATGCCATTCTTGATTATGCTTGAAATTGGAATTCTACCTGAAATAATTAGGTTTTAAATTAGTCTATAATTGCAATGCCTTTTGGTCCAGATAGAAGTAAATAGAATAATTTTGTTAAATTATGTTCAAGTTTGATTATCATTCAATGTTTACTGTTGGTCTGATTTTTTTAACTTTTATGAACTATTAAATCAATTTATTACCTTGTTTTACATTTTAATAATTTAATTTTAATAGCAAATCGGACTCGCTGAATTTCTTAACTTAGGACTCTATTATTAATTTTTCTCAGTTATAAAATAAATAAAAATCAACTTTGTGGTGGTAGAATACTAAGGATGGTTTTGGATATGGTCTTATTTGATTGACAATGAATTGAAATAATCCAATGTTACATTTTTGCAAACCAAATTGCTTGTATCATTAGTGTATGATGACTCATTAACAAAAGTTAGATAATGAAATAAAAAAATTAATAGTCAAATATAGTAACAAATATTGGAACCAAATCATTTAAAATAAAGACCAAAGGATTGGTTCGAGATCTTATTTAAAATATATCTCCTCCAACTAAATGGATGTTTTTTTCTTTTTTTCCATATTTAATGTTTTTGCCCACAAACTCATTGTAGTCAACTACTCAATTAGTTATATTCTTATTGAACATAATAATCATATGCAAATACCTAATCCTAAAATTTTACATTAAACTTTTTAAAAAAAAAGTTTTGTCCTCTTGGTTTATGTAGAAATAAGTAGGATAATGTTATTAAATAAAGTTCATATCTAATCATTATTGACATTATGGAGTATTAATTCAGTTTTTTATCATTAACCATTAAAACATAAAATTGATATGACTTTTTAATGTCGATCTCTGTTAATGGTTCTCCTCTATATTTAATTAATTATTTAAAAAAAATTATGGAGGTAGGAAAAATTTTGGATTATTCTATTGTGCTCATGTTGTTATGACAAAAACTGCAAAAGTGAATTTAATTGGAAATGGTCTTCTATAAATTGACTAAAAATAATCTGAAATTATCCTATGTCACACTCTACAGCACAAAGTTGATTGCTTGTATCATTAATACATATGTCTTTTCATTACGCATGTCCATCTATCAATTACTATTTAAATAGAGCATAAAATAGTTGAACCAATCAAACAAATTTATACATTTTATATTGCAATGAAATCATAAGAAAAGAAGGATATTTTAATATTAACTTAGAAATTTTAAAAAAAATTGCATATTAAATAAGGTTGCAGCATTGTCACAGTAAGAAGGCAACAAGATTTTCAATCTCATTTTGTAGTCATTATCCAAAACAAAATATTATTGGAAGAACTAATTGTTAATTATAAAATATAAAAAATGAGAAAACAGATATTTTTATGAAAAATATTAAATTTAGTTTTACCCGGATTTTATGAAGGCTTTTTATTTTTTATTTTTTGGTCTGAATAATTAAAAAAAATTCAGGAATTATTTAATTAAAAAGATAAATCAAGGCACATAAAAAAGGCACTGTTTTTTAGGAGGCCATGCCCAGCCACATTTCAAACGGTTGGTAAATCCACGTGGCATACTGTGGTAGGTGAAATCCAACCATCACTCGCCACGTGATCACTAAATCAAGCCACCACTTAGTTGCCCATCAACCATGCTGTTACGACCATCCAACGGTCAAGATTCATCACCCCCACACTACTTATCCATAACGTGCCGTCCAATGACGCGCAACGAAGCTCACCTACAACCGATGACATCATACCAGGTCATTCTCCACCGAACCGGTTCGGATTCGGGCGTGTGGTAGGTGGACGGTTCAAGTCCGGTCCAACCAAACCGGTTCAGACCAAGTCCGGTCTAACTTAACTATATCTTTTTTTCCCATATTATTTTATGCATTGTTACATTTCCCACCTATTTTTATCAATACTTAATGCAAAAAAACCACCTTTCATAAGTGAAATGACGATAATAACCTCATCATTATATATATATTAAGTTATTAACCTAGAACATTAAGCGCATTAAACTGAAGAATTGAGTGTTAGGTAAGAGGAGGGAGTTGGTCTAATATGGGCCATATTGCAAGGAGTCAAACTCCAAACCCATCTCACCAACCCCCACCAAAACTCCCTCCCCATGCCCACCCTAAACAAACCCACTAATTCCTCCCATATCCCCATTCTCCCCACCAGTATATCTACTTTCCCTCCTCCCACTTCTTCTCTTCAGGGAAGTGAACCACAACATCAGTAACCTCTCTTCTCTTCCCTTCTCTTCTCTTCACTTTTTTCAGCCAAAAAAATTTCTTAAAAAAAAAATGGGTTCTTGTGGAGAAGACAAGGAAATCATATACCAATCAAAGTTGCCGGACATCTACATTCCAAACCATCTTCCACTCCACACATACTGCTTTGAAAACCTCTCTCAGTTCTCCTCCCGGCCATGCATAATCGATGGAGCCACTCACGAAATCTACACCTACGCCGACGTCGACCTAATCTCCCGCAGGGTCGCCGTTGGCCTTAACAACCTCGGCATCTCCCAAGGCCATGTCATAATGCTCCTCCTCCAAAACACCCCCGAGTTCGCCTTCGCCTTCCTCGCCGCCTCCCATCTTGGCGCCATCTCCACCACAGCCAACCCTTTCTACACCCCCGCCGAGATCCTCAAACAAGCCCTCGCCTCCACCTCACGTCTCATCATCACCGAGTCATGCTACGTCCCCAAACTCCAACCACTCCTCGCTGATCACGACATCAAGGTTGTCGTCATCGACGACTCCGTCCCTGACGGTTGCATCCCATTCTCCACCCTCATGTCTTCTGACGAAAACCAGTTACCAGAAGTCACTATAGATTCCAACGACGTTGTCGCCTTGCCGTACTCCTCCGGCACCACCGGGTTACCCAAAGGTGTCATGCTCACACATAAAGGACTCATCACTAGCGTCGCACAACAAGTGGACGGAGATAACCCTAATCTCTATTTCCACAGTGAAGATGTTATCCTTTGTGTTCTACCATTGTTTCACATATACTCTCTCAACTCTGTGCTTCTCTGTGGATTGAGAGCTGGTGCTGCCATTCTTATAATGAAGAAGTTTGATATTATAAAGTTGATGGAGCTGGTGCAGAACTATAAGGTGACTATCGCGCCGTTTGTGCCACCCATCGTAGTTGAGATTGCCAAAAGCCCGGTCGTCGACGACTATGATTTGTCTTCTATTAGAACCGTCATGTCCGGCGCTGCTCCGATGGGTAAAGAGCTTCAGGATACTCTCAGGGCCAAGATACCAAATGCCAAGTTAGGGCCAGGTTATTATTATTATTATTATTATTATTATTATTATTATTAATTAACTAATTGATTAATTTTGATTGTTGTATTAGTTGGTTAATTAGAGTTGATACAAATGTAGGGTTATGGGATGACTGAAGCTGGCCCAGTACTATCTATGTGCTTGGCTTTTGCGAAGGAACCGTTTGAGATAAAATCAGGATCTTGTGGAACTGTTGTTAGGAATGCCGAGATGAAAATTGTTGATCCCGAGACTGGCTTATCTTTTGCCACGTAATCAGCCGGGAGAGATTTGCATTAGAGGTGATCAAATCATGAAAGGTATACTTTTCTTTTCACTCATTTATTACATACTATTTTTTCTTTATTGATGCATTATGTTGTGGACAAAATTTTTTATTATTTTAAAAATACTCTTAAAAAATAATTATATTTTACACATGTTATGGTACATCTTTTTTTGGCGTCTCATCATCTATGATCTCTGTTCTATGACTTTATTTTGGTTATTTCTGAATTCACATATAATACACATGTATACAATATAACTGTCATGATACCAGTTGAATAGTTTCATAAAAATATTCAGAGTTCAAAAATAAGGCATAATAAGTGAATTGATCTTTCTACTTTCTCTCCTCTTTTGATCTCTCTACTGAAAAATACGTCTCACTAATTCCTCTACTCTTAAAAATGACTCAAATTAGTCATTCTATTCTTAATCTCTTCCTGTTTAGTCCCTCTATTTTTGAAAATACAACCATTAATTGGCTCATTTTAGAGTAGAAGTGATTAAGTAGAACCATTTTTAAGAGTAGAGGAATTAGATGCAGAGTTTCGAAAGAGTGAAAAAGCGGTGAAAAGTAGAGGACCATTGTGATTATACCCTAAATATAAACATATCTCGTAAACTGTTTCATAATCCATTAGCATTGGCTACATTGAGAAAAATTGATATTGTAGAAAAATTTAAATTCTACTAGACACAATGATAACAATCGGGTCCCCGATTTGTGGGTGTGGGCTTAAGCTCAAATCTCGACTCGTCAGATGAGAGAGTAAGGGCAGGATGATCAATTATCGATCCATGCGTGAGCTCTTGACTCAGTAGTGTGCTTATTGTATTTGTCAAAAATAAATAATAATAATAAAATAAACATATTTTTACTTTATTATTTTAAATTTAAATTAAATATTTTATAAAATAATTATTAATTTATTAAATTTAATCTAATTTATATTTGTTTCATATATATATATATTAACTTAGTAATCTCATAACGACAATACATGTATGTAATCACCCGTTGAATTATTATTATTATTATTATTATTTTCTTTTTTTCTTTTTTATTTTTTTTTGCTTGAGTGTGAATAAAGGGAAATGATCTAATTAAGTTAGGTAGGATAAACATAAGATTAGAATCTAGCCACCATCGCTTGACATTTAATTATGGAACAAGAAAGTGATGGTCTTATGGTAGTTGCACCGAACGAGCTTGCATGAAATGTCTTTGAACAGCTAGCCTTCCAAACTAATTCAAAAGTTTAAGGCCCTGCCCCAATTGTCTACACCAACCCATCAAAACTGGAATGACCTCATGCCTTTAGGTCAAAATTGGAGACCATTTCATCAACGTACCAAACGTGTTAAGAACTTATATAAATATGTTCTGTGGTTTGTACTAAGTCAAAGGTAAAATGTGAGGGAAGGAAGTCTTAAGTTTGATGTGACTTGCTGTAGTTGATTAGAAGGTTTTGCCTTTTTCAAGCTCACTTTGGGCAAAGGTTGGCTGTGTCTGGAAGAGGCCATAGAAAATAAATATATCTAATATTTCGCTATAAAATTTTAAATAATATATAAAGAAATTCAAATTTGAAATGGTCTCTCCTAGATTTTATAACTAAAATTTCCTTTCCTTCTCCACCACTATGTTCTTTTTTCAATTTAATAAGACTTATTGAAAAAGGAAAGAAAAAAACAATTAGAGATGTTGATATTTTAAATCACATAAATTAAATAAGATCGCCAATGAGCATAATTAATTTTGACTTTGATGAGTTGGCATAACAGTTAGTCTTTGCAAAATATTTTATTTTTGACAAAATAAAAATTAAGTGAATTCCATTACTATTTTTTTTTAAAAAAAAGTTAAGACATGAATCATAAAACTAAAATTAAAGAAAATCTCTATATAAAAAAAAACCTTATCTTGCATAAAGCACACAATTTAATTGATCATGATAAAGATCGCATGCACAAGTCCACTAGTTCATGCAACCATCATGACTTTGGTTTCACTTTTTTAAGGTGCTAGACTTGGTGGAGTGGAGCTAACTCCCAACCTTCTGCCACCCACTCCATGCTTACAAAAAAGAATAATACCATTTATTCATGAAGAGTGCCCATTAAATATTCCCACTCCCCCTCACACCAAGAGGACTTATCTCTACTTGAATTATTCCCCGCCCTTTTTTTTTTTGGTGTTAACATTTAGTTGATTTTAATTAATAAGCTATTTCATTTTGTGTAAGTAAGTATAAATGAAGTTTATTTTACATATGACTAGTAAATGAAAAATATAATTGAAGTCGTAGATCAATATTTTAAATTTCCAATTATATTTGTCCATTTCCAATCTCGCAAAATTCATTCAAGGTGATAATAAAGTCTAAAAGATGACTATATTAACAAAAGAATAGGCAACATCTCACTTGGTGACTAGATTTTCTTTTATAGCTATCTTCCTCAAATATTCTATTGTATCAACTAGATCATTAGCAAACCTAACAACTCAATTTTTACCAAATGATTTAAAATTTATAATAAAAACTCTTAATCTAACTCTAATGCTTAAATTCTATGCCAGGCTATCTAAATGATCCTAAAGCAACAGATAATACCATAGACAAGGAAGGCTGGTTGCACACCGGAGACATTGGTTATGTCGATGATGATGATGAGATTTTCATTGTGGACCGTCTCAAGGAGCTCATCAAATACAAAGGTTTTCAGGTCGCGCCTGCTGAGCTCGAGGCTATGCTTATCACTTATCCAGAAATTGCCGACGCTGCAGTTGTCCCGTAAGTAAATATGGATTTAAATATATAAGCTAACGGAAACTTATTATTTTAGAATAAAATTTGAAATAATTTAATGTAATCCAGAATGAAAGATGAACTTGCTGGGGAGGTGCCAGTGGCTTTTGTGGTCAGATCAGAAGGGTCAGAAATCACTGAGGACCAAATCAAGCAATATATCTCCAAACAGGTGCAACCTTTTTATCTTTTCATTGCTTCTTAATCAATTCCCATTGATATTCAAACACTACCATTCTGACTTAAATACAATGTAGGACACATATATATTTTTGCATTAATCTCTAACAATTTCATATGTGTGCAAACTGATAATTGGAACTATGCTACATCAGGTGGTTTTCTACAAGAGGATACACAAGGTGTTCTTCTCAGAGGCCATACCAAAGGCACCATCTGGAAAAGATCCTTAGGAAGGACTTGAGAGCAAAGTTGGCAGCTGGAATTCCTAATGGAAAAGTAAGGATGATGTCTCTTTCTATCTTTTGGTTGTCCTTTTTCATGCAAAATGAAGTGCGACCTAAATATAAATCAACTAGCCGCTCATGCAAAAAGAATTAATTTGGTTTATTGTTCCTAAATGGGTTCAACTGAAGATGACTTTGGTGTTTGTATGCTGGGGAGAGTATCTGATCTTCACTCAGCCAAGAACTTCTCATATTCTATTTGTTTACGAGTTTTCTACGTAATGTAAAATGTAAAAGACATTGTGTGAGTGAAATCTCAGATGTAATATTCTTTTTTATGTATTTTATATGCATAATCATAAATATTAAATGCATCATTATTAAGTATGTTGTTTTCTGGGCCAATATTATTGGAAATGCAACGACCTGGATAATTTGTTTCTTTCAAATATTTAATTGTTTTTCTACTCTGAAATAATAAAAGTCAGCCAGCATTTATTTGTCACATGACCGACTGCAAACCAACAAAAATATCGCACTACACCAAAAGAAGGTTTTAGAGGCGGTTTTTCAAGCCCTATGAGGCGGTTTAAACCGCTCTCTATAGCTATAGTATTCTTTTTTACCCGCCTCTAAGCACATCGTGTCGACCGATTTCTACACTTTAGAGCAGTTTATACCAACCGTTAGGGGTAATATTGAGGCGGTTTTTAATAACAAGTGTAGAGGTGGTTATAACGTCTCTATTGCTAAAAATTTTTATTCCTCCACAATGGTTTTAGAGGCGGTTATAACCGCCTCTATAATTAATAATTTTTTTATCCCTTTTTAAATAGTTTTTAGGGAGGTTATAACCACCTCTATAGCTCATGATTTCTTATACCTTTCCAATATAGTTTTAGAAACGGTTATAATCGTAATAATTTTTATCCCTCCCTAAAAGTTTTAGAGGCGGTTATAACCGCCTCTATAACTAATAATTTTTTATCCCAAACTTTTAGAGGCAGTTATAACCACCTCTACATTTGTTAACTGTATGTTAATTTATTTATTTACTAATAATAAATAGATTTATTTAACCTATAAATCAAAAACACAAATCTTTAAATACATTCAAAAATATCCAAAATTTAAATTCATTGACTTTCATAGACAAGTAATGAGCTCAAGTGGTATTTTGATTAATAACAAAATGCAGAGAGTTTTACACTATTTGTCTAGTTTTATTACAAAATAATTTTTTGCTTAATTAAACAAAGTAAAAAGCATGCATCCTCTTAATCTTCGACTCTTTCGATCTTTAACCATGAATTCTCCTACATAAAAAAAACAAACAATATCAAATAAAAAACTATAATTCTAATTAAAATCAAATAAAAAACAATTAAATGCTAAACCTCTAAAAATCAAATAATGAACAAATATCCCAACAATTGAACAACATAGCATGAACAATGTCCATAGTTAAAAATCAAAGAATCTTTTTACTCTTTCCACAAAAACCTCTAAAAATCCCATCTCTGCCACAAATCTATTAGAACATTCACTTATATTGCAAAATCTCATCAAAAGAACCAAGATTTAATACCTAATCTCCATCAAAATTAAATTTAGAAACCAATGCGAACACTCACATAGCTTGAAAACCCAACTTTAGCAAAGCATTCTATGCATGGTACTATTCAATTATTAAACTTTTATTTAAAGGAAAGAAACAAAAAGCACAACTCTCTCAAAATAAATAAATGAATAAAAGATATTTCACCAATTCAGAAGTGAAAGGCTAATGACACCAAAAATTAACAGGAGAATGTATGCCTCCAGTCAAGAGAAATATTCACCTTGTCTAAGTAAAAATATGTTCTAATCAGTCATTTAATATAACATCATATCAGTTATCCTATAGCAGGATGCCTCTAGAAATATCCAAAAATCAGATTAACCAAAAGCAAAGTAATTAAAGGCGGGTTTTAGAAGTGCATACTTGTGCATCTACCCTTGAAGAGACTAGCACATTCATCATCTCGGAAAATACAAGTCCTGTGATTTTCTTCTGGTGACCTTTTAGTTTTGTTTTAACCTACATGCATGCGATGAAAACAAAAAGTGGAGGGAAAAAGAGCTCGAAACAAAGTGCGAGAATAAGTTTATTGGCCCCATCAAACTTCTGATTGACCTACCAATTACTTAAATGGATTGAATAATTAAATGTACACATACACAAATGAAAGAATACACACAATACTCAGTTAAGACTGCTGTAGTTACCTCATCAATTCGGACATTATAAATTTGAATAGAAGAGTCATCCGTTCCAATTGCAATAATGTTATTATCTTGAGGATGAAATGCCAAATAAGTGGCCGCAGGGGGTGGTGCCATGAAAGCTGTCATTACCTGAAGCAAGACTAAAATGACAAATTCAAATCAGAGAGACAAAAACTGTTAGTTTAGTTCTAATATGATGAATATCTGTTTTTGCACAAAGCCCATCATCGATGGTCTTTTGAGCACTGCATGTTCCAGACTCTTACTCATTCAGGTGAAACAATGCATGATGATTTGAAAATTGCAAGAGTCAAAATTGTTGACTTAATTGAAAGAATACACCCATAAACAAACTTGAACATAGATTTATAGTTGTGTATCAGTATGGCATTCATAAAGAGAGACACATACAACATCTCTCAAAGCCAAGGTCAATATTCAACTTTAGTGTGCTCAAACACCAACATATTTTTATAATTTTCCGGCTGAGCAAAAACCCATACTTGGATCAGAATGTGAAAATCATGCAAACAACAAAATTACATTACAAAGTGGCTTTCCAAAATATTATTAGAAGAGTGAAAGGGGGTTAATATATATACCTTGAAGGTCATCATGTTGACACAGAAACCTTTCCCCTAGAGGTAGTCATAACATAGAATTCATTCTTTGACAAAGCTATACAACCAGTTGATTCTTCAGTCATGTTGTTGTCACCAGTTTCATTAGACATGACAATACCATTTGTTGGTTGCCATAACTGAACAACTTGTGATTCTTCAGTCATGCTGTTGTCACCAGTTGATTCTTATGTATTTATTAAAAAAAATTTAAAAATATGTGGACTTGCAGGGCTGGTACTACTAATTATAAGGATTGCAGGAGTGTAGGTATGAAAGTTCCTAACTTAACAACCAAACTTATGGCTTAGATTAATCCCAAACTTATGAAGTATCAGCCTCTTATTAATTTATTTAGCCAACTTGACAATGATGATTGATGGAAAAATGACCTTGTATTATCTGTATTGATGAAAGCATAAACCAAACAAATCTTAAAGATTTTCTTTTAGCTCAACTTGAGGTGGGCAGCCCGGCCAAACTTAGCTAGATCCAGGGCTACATTAATTATTAAGATGATAATAGCATATAATTAACCAAAATTTTAAGAAATTATACAGGTTTTTATTTTTAGATCATATAGATATATAAGTTCATGGTAGCAAATGATTAAAAAGGAGAATTTTAGATATACTGTTACTATTCACAAGTTGTTCATTGAGGTCTCATGGAAGAAAATCCGTATTATAATCAAGATGATCAAAGAAAAGCTAGAGAGCAAACAAATTGGGTTCTAAGATAAATAACAAAAACTAAAGAAAAACAACAAGTGTTGTTTGTACTTTTCAAAGACAAAGAATCTGAGTAATTGTTGCTCTGACATATATGTTCTGCTTATCTAATTCATAGCTAATAAGTGTGAGAGAAAAAGGACACCATTAGGATGCATCACTAGTACAATTGCTACTTTGCATCATTTGGCTCCAATCCATGTCAGGCTATTGAATGAGGTACATAGGTCAAAAAGAACAAATATGATTGCAAATAGACCTTTGCTGTGGTTGTCATAGAGTCGGGTAATTGCAAATCTTTGAGGTGACCAGAGTCAATGATATCAGCCAATTTCTAGGTCTTGATCTTGTCCACATCATCTAAAATTCTTGGTTTAACATCTACAATCCTAGTGCTGTCAACAGTAGCTTGCAAAGTTGTCACATTAGAAACTGTAGGCACATAAACATCACTGGAATTGTTGCATAGTCACCAGGTTAGTCATTGGCATCGCAGGGAATTTCTGTCAGAGATCTCAGCGATAATTTGGGAACTAGAAACATTGTGAACATCATTAATTGCATTACCAACTGAAGGCTGTACAAAAAATGGTCGGTGGAATATTGATTAGCAAAAGCCCAGCCAAGCATCTCAACCTTAGGCAATATTGTGCATGGTATGCTATATTTACATTTGGAATGAGTACCTTCATATGTATATGTTTGGGAAGCACCTCAAGAGCCCTCAAGTGCCCAACTTTCCATCCTTACTAGTTCCACAAGAAAAAATCCTGCATATGGATGTAATGAAAGCACTAAAACAGATTAGACCAACACTAAAACCTACAGCTACTCTGATAATCAAATACTCGCAAGTTACAAGTGGAACATTAACAAACCACCAAGTTTTCTTATTCCAAGTTCACTAACAAGCATCAATAAAATATAACCAAAATGGAGGCAAAAACATACATGTAAAAGCATAAATTATAAGCACAGCAACGTTCAAGTCAGAGAAGTTCACCTTAAACCATTTGCACTATATGGAAAACATGACTAGCAATGACACCAAACTGCAGAGCTGAAAGGTAGCAGCAAAATCATGACTGCAGAGATTATGGAAAACTTTACTGGTATAGGAAGCTACTAATAAACAAACCAACCAACCTCTATGAGAATAAAGGTAGGGCGCTTTGGTTTCCCAAAATTGATGCATGGCAAATCAGCAGAATATCTCAGCTCTACACCACGAATCTTCACAAAATAAGCAAATACTATAATTTCAGTAGACTGAACATCACAGTCACTATTCCTATTTCTCCCACTTCCCTACTTAAGGGTGAACCTGAAAAAAAAATTGAATCAATTCCCACGAAGTAAGAACAACCCTTAGACACTTGAATAAAAATACTAGGAAACTAGGACAACAAAGCTAACAATTGAGGACAAAAAATTGTACATAGACAAGCTAAACCATTTAATGACTGGTGGAGTTAATGCAAAGATCAACTGTACATTTCAAAGACAAGGAAGCTCTTATAGATTAACAAATATGTTTGCCAACATTTAGCAGTTTGAAAATACTAATGCTCTCATTTTTTTCTAGGTTTCTTTCTTAACAAACTCAAAATCCAACATGTTGTGCAGTTCCCAACATAAACATGAAAAAGACAAACTCAAAATCCAACAAAGGCCAACAAGTTTAAGAAATATTTCAAAGTGTTAACATAATACAATATAACTAAAGTTTACATCTATATGATCATCCAATTCTTACAGAAAGCATAAAATTGAATAAGTTAAGACGAAATTGAAGACATGTCATGGTTCTGCATCTCTCTTCACCCACATGTATTGCTGACCAAAATGAGTACCTCAAACAATGGATTTATCAAAAATTAACCAAGATATTCACTCCAATAACTTCACTTGTTCCACATTCCTTATCGATATAAATATTAACACTTTTCTCTATTGTCTTAACCATTTCATCAACCAATTTAAATGCACCGATAAGTACAAGGATAAACAAATGTGTTCAAATTTGTATGCACTAAACAAGACCTGCATACTCACCAATTATTGTCATTCAAGCGTTCTACTAGCAAAATTAATCATAATTCAACCAAAAAAACTCAAAAATCAACTCAAAAACACACAAAAACACCCGCATCCACAACATTAGAAACCAAATGCCATCAATAATAAATAAGAAATTATCCAAAGTAGTGATTCCGGTTTTTCAAAAACCAAATAGCAAGGTGATGGAGATGTTATTAGGGATGTGGATTAGTACCTGAATTGATGGATATCATCATTCTAGTGTGGGCAAAGATCGTTGGTGGGGTTTTTGGGGGTGCGTCGACCAGCGAAGGTTGATGGATGTGTCGAGCAAGAACATCAAGGTGGCGGCGGAGGGAAAGAACATCAAGGCGGCGGATGTCATCGCCGTCGAGAACACAACACCGGTGGAGGGTTCCTAGAGGCAGTTAAGAGCGGGGAGAAAAGAGGACTTATAGCTGCCGCTAGGGCCGATGATGCCAACGATGGAGGCCTTGGGAATTTCCAAGCTGATTCATTTCAAGATCGTCTCTCGGGTCTCCGATCGCCATTCCAATCTCTCAACCTGGATCATGGCTTCTTCTTTCTCCGATTCGTACCTCCATGGCGTCATTTCCCAACAATCGCTCAGCGGCTTCCCCGCAAGAGCAATGAAAAACTCATCGACTATGGATTCATGGTGAAAAATTATGGAGAAATTTGGAATTTAGGAAGTGAATGAAGGGTTTACGTGACGCCGGAGTTGAACCCATGAATCACGGAGAGAGAGAGAAAGGAATGAGGGGAGTGAGATGTGGAGTGCTTTAGTTATTATTATTATTATCTTATTGAGCCGGTTGTGTTAAACCGGCTTGAAAAGATGTTGGAAATTTTCAATCTCCCCATTAGAGCCGGTTTTCTTAAAACCCCTCTACATGTCTGCCTCTACAGCCATAAAATGACGTTGTGTCAGTAGACTGTAGAGTTAGGCGACAACACGGCAAGAACTCAACACTATTAATATAATCTTTTAAATATGTATAAGTGCAATTAATATCTCAATAGCTGCTACATCTGTAATAATTTAACATTTTTAAAATCTAATTTAATTTTTAAAAAATGCCTAAAACAAAAAGTTACTTATTTAACGTATAAGTTCAATAAAACTTGATAATTGCAAGCAAAATACTACGTCAAAAAAGAATATGAGAATGTTAATTAAAAACAATATTTGATTTCTAACTTAGTTACTTTTTAAAGGCGGAAGGGAAATAATTACTAAAAACCCTTAATAGCCTAGTAATTACAAATTTGACAAAAAATCATAAATAAAGAAAATAAAAAAATTTATTTGGCAGAAAAAATACTCACTTTTTTAAATAAAAGAAAAATTATATATAATCCCACGAAATAATATAATAAAATAATTTTTATTAAAAAAAAAATACTATTTCATTTAATATAGTATCAATTTTTTTAAAAACAGACAAAACTCTGATTAGTTAAGGGACGTGGACAGAGTTAATGCCTTACACACCTTATCTTATTTTATTAGAGTCCTCATGAGGGGTCCAAATTCTCACCAAGTTAATACTGCACAGGGAATTTAAACTCTCATAGACTTTATGTCTTTATGTGGGCTTTGAATTTGAGCCACTTTCTCCCTCTCTAAAAAAACCCGGGTTAGTGCCATTAACTGGT
The DNA here is from genome assembly GCF_009730915.1 of Dioscorea cayenensis subsp. rotundata. Classification (NCBI taxonomy): domain Eukaryota; kingdom Viridiplantae; phylum Streptophyta; class Magnoliopsida; order Dioscoreales; family Dioscoreaceae; genus Dioscorea; species Dioscorea cayenensis. Next base: position 10,199,391 of record NC_052486.1, read on the forward strand.
TGGCTTGGGCAAAATAGTTTCATTTTCAAAACTCATAGGTTTTAAAATTCATAAACTATAACATATTTTTTACATCTAAATATTTAAAAGGCACTCAAGATTAGAAGCATAACTCAAATTTTATTTATGTCAAAGTGACATATTTTCTAAAATTAACATTTTCTCTAAAGTTCACGAACAATGACAATTCACCTCCGCAAATTTAGACAAATTTAGAAAGCACTTAATCAAAACTAATCAATGATTATATATGGTGTATTTAGATTCATTTTTATCTTACCGAGCACTTAACCATGAAATAGGCTACTTAAAAGAGCATGTTTATTGACTTTTGAAAAAAAAGAAAAAGAAAAAGAAAAACCCACCCACTAAAAAAACTGGTCTTTGTGCTTTCTTTAGAAGTCAGTAGATTATTGTTGTTTCTCGCAAAAGCATTCCTAATTGTGGGAAAAGCACTGGTATTAAAATTTTGTTAGCAAATGTCCTCAGAAGACAAGATTTTTTCCACTATATCTGATATAAAATTAGTGTGTTTTATATTATTACTTTTTAGCTTCAATTTGTTTTTTTAAGAAAGATCCCCAGAGGATTTTATTAAAAAAGAGAAGGCAAACAAAGCCAAAAAGCTAAAATTACACCAACAAAGAAAGCAAACAAATCTAAAACCTAAACCAACAACAATCTAAACTTAAAACAAAAACCCAAAATTTAAGAAACACTTCATGATCTAAAAAGGGAGCTCCCGACAAAGAAGAAAGAGAGATAAAGCGTGTAAATTAGCGCCATGAGCGTCCAGCTTGGTTGCAGGAGTGATCCAAGCATGTGGGATGACGTGAATGGTTGGATTGCCAGCCGTGACAAGGAGCTGCCGGAGATCAGCGAGACTGGAAGTAAGGCGCCAATCAAAGGGTGAGACAGCTGAGCTAATATGAGAGGACGAATCTTGATTGTCAATAAAAATGTGCTGCACATGATTGAAATTATCCACAGAAGCTCTAATTGTAACAATCAACGCTCGGCAGAAGTGATATCCTCGGCTGTGGAGGAGCAGCAACCTGCAAAAGAGATGGAGTAATAAGAGTTTCACTACAAGAAAGTTACAATTTAAAAACAGAATATTAGAAACGGAATTTATTTTTGTTTTGTCTTGCAATGACAGATTAGAACTGAATAACAATCGTTTTAAATATGATCTTAATAACAACGAACTTCCTAAACCAGGCGTTTAAAAATACGATTTATTAAGATTTTTAAAAAAATATCCGCTTTTTAATCCGATTCTTGATAGAAAAAGAGCTAAAGCGGATTTAAAAATTAATATATTAATTAAATATTATTAAATATTAGAAAATATCCGTTTCTAATCCGTTTCTAATAGAAAGGGACTAGAAACGGATTTAAAAATTAATATATTATTTAAATATTATTAAATATTAGAAAATATCCGTTTCTAATCCGTTTCTAATAGAAAAGGACTAGAAACGGATTTAAAAATTAATATATTATTTAAATATTATTAAATATTAGAAAATATATGTTTTTAATCCGTTTCTAATAGAAAGGGACTAGAAACGGATTTAAAAATTAATATATTATTTAAATATTATTAAATATTAGAAAATATCCGTTTCTACTCCGTTTCTATTAGAAAAGGACTAGAAACAGATTTAAAAATTAATATATTATTTAAATATTAAATATTAAAAAAAAATATCTGTTTCTAATCCGTTTCTAATAGAAAAGACTATAAACGGATTTAAAAATTAATATATTATTTAAATATCATTAAATATTAGAAAATATCCGTTTCTAATCCGTTTATAATAGAAAAGGACTAGAAACGGTTTTAAAAATTAATATATTATTTAAATATCATTAAATATTAAAAAATATCCGTTTCTAATCCGTTTATAATAAAAAGGACTAGGATTTAAAAATTAATGTATTATTTAAATATCATTAAATATTAAAAAAATATCCGTTTTTAATCCGTTTCTAATAGAAAGGGAGTAGAAATGGATTTAAAACTTAATATATTATTTATATATCATTAAATACTTCCCCTTTCATTTGCTTTGCAGAGCTGTTCTCATTTCTCTCCGGACACGAATCACAAAGCGGAGAAGCTCGAGCTCGGCCGCCCTCCAATCGCCGAGAAAGGGTTTCGATCTCCGAGCTCCGGCGAGAGATCCAGCGTTCCAATATCTTTGATCGGTCTGCAGAGTTCGCGGATCTTGCAGGTGCTCTAGATCCCTTCCCGATTGCTTCTTTTCTAGTGATTTCTATGTTTTTTTCCTTTGATTTTTAGCTTTTCTTTGAATATTGATGTGATTTTAATAGCTGAGTCGTAGATCGATTGGTTTGTATGAATAGGCAGTTTGTTTTGAGTTCTTTGTGGAACGAATTCGGATTTTTGGTATGGATTTTGATGGTTTGTTGTTCATGAGCTCTAGATCTAGCTCATATGGAATTCTAATAGTTTTTCTTGGTAAATTGGCTAGATCCTATCTTAGTTATGGAGCTTGAATGTTTTAATGAGGAAATTGATACTAATCTAATGATTGGGAGCTGCTATGAATCTCATGTTTTTTGATGTCATATTTGTTCATAAGATCTGAATTATTAGATATAATGGGGTGTTGATCGTCATGGCTAATCTAGTGAGCGGCATGTCTTTGCAGAACAAGAGGAGACAGTGTAGCGTTTATAAAAACCTTATATTTGGTTGATTTTCTATATATATATATATATGAATATATATGAAACAAATTGATTAGTTTGCAAAGAATGTTTGGAAAAGAAAAATGTTATTGTAGATGGTGAGAAAAAGTTAATATATGCTGGAAAAGAAAAATAACTTGCTCCATTTTGGTTAATTGTAGTTTATCTTCCGAACATGCCTTTATATGCTTGGTTTTCGGTTTTTGCATCATTCTTAAAAAATGCATTAATAATGATTGAAGATAGCTTAATGTGACATGAATAAATGGAAAAGTGCTTATTTTGTTTTTTGACATATTTTTTATTTGATTGTGCAGTGGGTGTTTCTGAATTTGGTCTTGACATTGAAGATTATTTGATAGGTTTGCCATCGAAACTATCTAAATATTCTCTTTATATTGTCACTCAAACTAGTGTCTATTATACGTTTAATCTTGTGAATTTTATGAGCAATATGTTTTATTGCTTAGTCTTGATCATTGTTTCTTTCATGTCTACTGCCCTCACTTGTTGTTTCTAGATTCCGCAAGTTTTGTTTCATTTCCTGGTATGTCCGGGAAATTTCTAGTAGTGTCTTGTCCAGAGTCATTTTTGTATGGTCTAAACTAATCATTGCCGGAAATTGTGATTCTGAATTATAGTTTATATATTGGTGAAGATACTTGAGTTTGTTGTAGTTCTTTAGGAATTAGGATCACTATGAAATCAAGTATGCTTTTGGTAAAGTTAATATAATCAAATCCCAATTTCCCTGCACTCATTTCCCATACTCTATCTTCAATGCAGGTCTTACTTATGGGTTTTCCTGACTAATAATCTTTGCATTCTGTGTTGTAGGAATATATATATATAAATTTGTGCACCCTTATTGTGTTTATCTCCTCCAAAATAGGATCTAAAGGTCAATAGACTAAACTAGAAATGTTGTCAACTGTGAGGTTTGGAAATGGTGTTCTCAAAAACACCATCTTTTGAATTTTTTTGTTTTCCCAAAGATAAACTCTCTGAATAATTTGTGACAATGCTCATTTGCTTCAAATATTTATTCTTTATTACTAATTGAGTAATTAGTGTTATTCATACTATATCAGTTACAATCAATTGCATACATTCAGTAGTATGCCTTAGTCCTGTTACTTATTTTTGCCTATATTGATATCTTAAAGTATCTAGTTATTATTATTATTTTTTATATTGATAATGTTCTGTGATTCTGTTCAATAATTTTTGGATGATGATGTACTTGAATACTGCTCTAACTTGTCAAACATAGATGTGCTGTCAGCTTGGCGCCATATCCTGCAAAACAGAGAGTGGATATCCCCACATGTTATCCCCTTTTGTTTAAAACTTTATCAAAGACTCAGTGACTTGGGAAGTCCCGAGACCGGGGTCAAGCTACAACCTGTAGATCGTCAAAAAGGTAGTTTTCGCCTTGAACATCCAATCCGCCAAACGGGTAGTGCAGAAAGAATACATCACCTACTTCAAGAAGCACCGAGACGAAAAACTCAGACCAGCATCCTAAAAAAGAAAAAGGAAGGTCGATTTCCTTTTCTTTGAAATCCTTATCTTTCTATTTCCTATCACATTGATGTTCCAAGCCCTTTCCACTATCTGTAGGTCTGGGTGCTTTGTCCACATTTGAGAAAACTCAAATGGTTTCGGGCCACTGTTTAGCTAAGGTTTTAATGTGATTGATAGGGGAGAATGATCCGATACACCTGGATTGAGATAAAGGTTGAATTAATCATAGATGAAGATGGTATTTTATGTGGAAGTATATGTTAAACCTTCTTGACATTATTTATGGCACAGGCAATCTAGCAATTAATGTGGAATATGGGGCAGATTATGCATATCCTTAATGATAAGGTCACCATGCAAACATATAGGGTAACTCTTGGTCATGGTATTATCGTATGTGTTGTTTTGTTGGTCCATTTCAGTTATATTGGATTATCTTATTGTACTTTTTGTGACAATGATAGAATGAGTTATCCTTCATTTCAAGTAAAAAGTTTTATCTGTATTCAGGAAAGTGTACAGTTTTATTATTGTGCTTGTGTTTTTTTGAGAAAATTCTACACATGCTTATGGTAGTTATATAATCGCATTACCATCTCTGGTCAGATAAGTCTGTGTAGATCATAAATTAAATCATCAATAGAACATAAATGAGATGGAGTTGGACATTTAACCAACATCACTTAAATTAAATTTGCACCACCTAATTCAATCAGAAATATTAAATTCCAACATGCTGTAATCCTACCTTTTTTTAGCAATTAACTACCCAATATTAATGTCATGACATGGATGCATGTATAATGTTCATGCCCATCCATCTCTCTTTGCAATCTCATTTGTCTTTGTTTGATCTACTTCTGATCATCCTTTTTCCTGCCATGCATCTTTCAAAGATTTCATGCAATTAATTAACACAACACACTCTTGATAATTAAATTGCAAACATATATATATATATATATATATATATATATATATATATATATATATAAATGTTCTTGTGTATGTACATGAATTCATATATGAATTTTTCATGAGAGTTGATTTAATCTCATTTGTGTTTTAACAGTTATGCCATATTATTTGTATTTTTATATTGATTTCAATTCATACTAGGAAAGTTGAAGAACACACCAAGGCCATACTTGCTTTCTTCAAAATGCTTCACTTTTGTTCCAGAAATATATGGGTGACCACCCTAGTAGATCTTCAACTAAGATATCCTACACCATGTCCACTTCAACAAGGTAACCAAACAGTACCTTTTTATTTTTATAAGATCTCCAGAATATTATAGTTCAAGCAGGGGTGAATACTTTCTAATAGCAAAAATAATAATACTTTGAGCAATAGCCTATTCTGAAAGAAAAAAATAAAAACTATAAAGATTGCAGTGTACCTCAAGAATTTTCATTACTGAAGACAAGGCTTCAACTCTCCATGAAGACAAAGATTCACTTCTTTATCATCTTCATTTTCATCTCCATCCTTTGTTTAATTTTCTTCTCTTGTATATATTTATATGTTCATATTCTCATAAATGCATGTGCTTTGTTATGATATTTTGTTTTCAGAAGGTAACAGCACCTTGCTCTTCTCTACTTGAGTTCAAGGGTTCCGTTCTACCCTGCCCCATAAGCAGCGACATCAATAAGGTTGTGAATTGGAGGAATTTTAGATTAAACACTAGATTGAGTGGTCATTATGGTTTGGGTTGATTTGTCATGCAACATTGAGTTGAATTATTTTGGAAATATTAAAATAAAAATGAATAAATATAAATAAATTTGATTAAAGAATCAATGGAAAAGTATATATAACATTAAAGAAAGTGGGTCCACTTTTAGATAGCAGTCATATATAATTCTATACGTTTGGTATTCATGGTGAGTCAGCTGCTCTAGAATGGCTGGCGGGAAAAGCATTCAACTAGTTCTTATGCTTGGGTTGTCTTACTAGAAGCAAGACTGGTTGTTAATTAATTCTTCTATTATAAAAAGAATAATATTTTGGATTAATTTATATATTATCTATATATAGCCGAACTAGATTTCAACTTTTATTAGCATTAGCGCATGAGTTGTATCGGACGAAAATGATAGAGAGCGAGGATGCAAGCCGCAATGCTAGTGTGTACTTGAGTAGTTCTTGGCGCTGGAGAAGGAGAATTTAGAAGAGTGTTTGAGTGTGTTGTAGTATTTCTTGTTTAGCCACTTCTGATTGTCTTTGTTGATGGCATTATCTATTGGTGAAAGCTTTAGACATGAATTTCACTCTATGTGCATTCTGAATTAATAATATAACAAACTGATTTGTTTTCAAGAACGAGGGGTTCTCGTTAGCAAATCCCTGTCGAGAGGATCATGTGGCAAGAATATTGCAGATTAAGTGAAAGAGTTGGGATGTTATTATGGTTTTATCATCAGGTGAGAACTTAGTCATGTAACGCTGAAGTTGAGCATCTTTGTGTCTCATCTAAGTTGAATCAAATGCCCTCAATTTTGATGTTCCAAGTAGTAGGTCTGACAGAAAGGCTTCCTTCTTTCCTCTTTTGCTTTTGGCATGTTGCCCAAGTGCTATAGCAGATAAATCACTTGTATCTGATTGTATTTTGTTGAGGGCTCTTATTGAGATCATGAATTCACAGGTCAATGCACTCACAGTTATGCAAGTGGGTTTTGAATCTTTGTGTACTTCTTCTTTGTTATAAAGCGAGACTGGTATTTCATTAGATAAAAGAAAAGGATAGTCCTCTCGTATGCGAGTTATGTGGGTGCGGTGAGTCCACATTTTCTTACTCATACCCGTCACACTACTGCAGAGAGAAAACAATCATCGGCCCGTGTGTTTTACTAATTCAGTCAGAATTCCCTATGTGTCCATCTGTTTGCTTTGGGCCAAAAATCCTGTTAACGTATCTCGAAACTACGCAAGAACCCCCTATGGTAATCAAATGTTCTTTCTCATGACATACAAGCAATAATTCCCTGGTTTCTCTCGAGAGTTTATGAATATAGAGTTTGATGCAATATAAACGTGCATGTTTACATTGAGATAACCTTCATAAAGTGTAAAAGTGAAAGTTTAAATGGAGGTTGTATGTAGAAGTTATAAGCTCTCGGACCAAGCT
>NC_052486.1:10207771-10279157 GCF_009730915.1 Dioscorea cayenensis subsp. rotundata
ACTTAATTTTTGATACTAAGTGGTGAGGTCTTGTTTTAATATTTATTTAAACTTATCTATACTGTGATTTAATAAGTGATGACCAATACTCAGCCCTTTTTTTATTTTAGAATGTTTGATTCAGCCAAAGCTTTAGCCTTCAACAATGTTCCAGATCGTGAAGAGGTGACATTTTAAGATTTCATTTTTATGTTTTCAATTTACGCTATTTTGAGCCTCGTGTTGCATATGAATATTGACATTTATAGCTTGTCTCTCTTTTTTGTGAATCAACATTTTTACTTGGATTCTTATGAAATTTATTTTAGGAATTAATCATTTTGTCATTTCTAAAATTGATTGAGGCATTGATTGACCTTCAGATTAAGGGGGCTATCTTCAAAACACTCATGTCAAATGGGATGTTTGATAATGCTCACATCAGACTCACTCTAACTCGTGGAAAAAAGGTAGATTTATGAAGACTATTATTCCAATGCTCATGATTTTCTTTTATGTTTTTTGGGAATTGTTTCTAGGCTGAATTGGAAGCAGTTATTGTTATAATTCAATGTCGCTACATAACAGTGGTTTTCTCTAATGCTGCATTCTCTTCTTCAGGTCACATCTGGGATGAGTCCAACCTTTAACCTTTATGGGTGCACATTAATTGGTAACTTTAACTGTACAATGGAGTAAACTATGTGTATTTTTTGTGACTAATTTATTCTGCCGAGATAATTTGTACATATTCTTGCCATTAAGTTCTTCGAAATAATTCTCATTCTAATGGACAAATCAACATTATAACTACTTAATATATTCCAGTTCTTGCCGAGTGGAAACCACCAGTTTATGACAACTCAAGTGGTATAAAACTTGTGACTGCAACCACACGTCGGAATTCACCCAATGTAAGATTCGTGCTTTTTTTTCATTAATCTTAATCACCTTTGTTTCAATGAATGAATCATCATCATACTTCAGTTCTTTTGGCTCTTTTCAGAATTTTTAACACTTCATCTTCCTTATTGAGGTATGTATCCTCTATGACATTAATGTGTCCATGAGATAATGTAATAATATGCACAAGTAATTATGATTGCGACATTGTGTTTTCGCTAATTGATCTCCTGAGGATATACTATGAAAGTCCAATATTTCTCCATGACAATTTCCTTGCGTCATAAAGTGTCTTTTGTTGATGATTGCATGGGCTAGTTAGCGACGTCATTGATCCATTGTGTAGTGGTTCAAGTTTGGGTTGTTGCTTGGAATTAATTTGTATTTGTTTCTGGTATTTTTGCACACCAGAACGCAATTGTGTAATAAATAAAGATGCACTGAGAATTAAACATTGCCCTTAATTGGCTCAATGGTGAAATTGGTTTGCTGGTTGCTTGTCATTTTCAACATCTTATAATGATTCATTTTCTTTGATTGCATTCTTTCTCAACTCAATTTTTATCCATGTAGTTCTTTGTATATTTTAATACATTTTGGATCTAACTTAATTCTCTTTTCTTCTTTTAGTGTATAGATTCAAAGATTCATCATAATAATCTCATCAACAACATACTAGCAAAGGTTCTGTTCTTATTCCTTGATGCACTCTCATACATGTAGCTTGTTAAATTTTATGGATTTATGTATTCAGAAATCTGACTTGTTTGAGCTGCAGATAGAAGGAAATGTTGCCAATGCAGGTGATGCAATTATGTTGGACAAAGATGGCTTTGTGTCTGAGACTAATGCTACAAACATTGTAAGGGGATCGCACGTCGTAATTACTAGAGTAATTAATTATGGGTAATTAATTATCTCACATCAGATCATTTGGTAAATATGAATGTTAATGTATAAGTCTAGGTCTTTCAACCTATTAGCTTTAAGCTTTTGGGTTGAATGCATGCTAGATAATATGTTTGGTTCACATAGAGTATGGTATTAGAGCTTGATTTGTTTAGTTTATTTGCAACATGCTTCGTTAAAATAGACAAGTATGTATCACAAGGGTGAATTAGACTAAAATTGTTCTATATAAGTGAATTTTATAAAATGGATTTGAATAGATAAATATAGGCCTCTCATCCTATTAGCTTAAGTGTCCGGATAGTATGTTTAATTTTCATCTAGTTTGGTTAAAAAAATAATTTGGCTAGTTAAAATAAAATTGCATGTATTAAGAGGTGTTGAATAAGTTTACACATCCATTTTTATTCTTATTTTCTGATATGCAGTTCTTGGTAAAGAAAGGGCAAGTATCAACTCCTCATGCTGATTACTGTCTTCCAGGCATAACACGGGCAACTGTAAGTTCCACCTATGCCCTAATCCTTTCAAAAGCACTATTTATATTAACTAAATTATATCAAAGACATGACTTGAGCAAATCATTTGTCTTTTCCCCATGTTGATTTTATTTTATTTTATTTTATCTTTTTGGGATGACCGTCTGCCTCACTAGAATGTAGTAGGCTAGTAGCATACCTGTTGAAAATTAAATATTGCATTGCACTACTTTCGATTAAAATCATTCAACAAGCATTCCAAAACTCATTTTGAAATTGCAGGTGATGGACCTTGTTAGAAAAGAGAATATTGTGCTACATGAGAGACGTATCAGTTTATCCGAGTTTCATGCTGCTGATGAGGTTTTATATTATTCACTAAAAAGTCTTTTAAGCTTTTTCGGGAGTGACATATCTCTATATTTCCTTTTTCTCCTAAGATGACATCGTATTTTTCTAACTAAATACTCTTTTCTAAATTTTCTACTATAACTTGTATAATTACATGGAGGATTTGCGGTAAAGAACTGACTATTTTACTCTGAACTTTTAATGTTTAAACCGTTATACGTCATTTTATCATTTTCATTATTATGCTTGTCATTGCTGTGAATTTGCGCAATTCAGAATTTGCTTTATTATAGTATCCCTTTTTGATATTGTTTGGCATGCTATGATCGATCATGAAGCTGTGATCACTCAAGCATTTCATATCTTGTCCTTTGCTTTAGCTGTTACCTGAATTTTTTATACTTCTTTTAAGCAGACCTTATTTCAATTAGAAAATAACCTTGAGTAATTAATTTATCTTGTGTTAATATTTTTCATTGCAGGTGTGGACTACAGGAACAATGGGAGAACTCACACCAGTCAGTTCCTTTTTTGTTTTTGTTTTTTCTACAATTCTTGTTACTAAGTATATAAAGTTTCTCATTAAATTTAGATGATGCACAATTGTTTTTACTCCCTGTACTGTAGAATGTTTACAATTTTGACAAATCATTAGTTTTTACATGAAAGTTCTGTTTGAACTTGTTATCTTTTTCTGATTTCGCTGCTGGGAAAGTTTGATAAAGATTAGTTTTAACAGGTTGTTATGATTGACGGTCGTGTTATTGGAACCGGAGAAGTGGGCCCTATCACTAAACAAATACAGAATGCCTACAAAGTTCTGACTACAGAAACAGGTGTTCCGATACCAAAGCATGTGGAAAAATAACTAGAAATAATCAGGTAAACTTTCTAAATATTCTTATTGATACAAACTTGTAGACTTGATTAGCTCGTACTAGATTTGCAATGATATCGGTTTAAGGATTCCACTATTATTTAGTATAAGAAAATTAGACTTCATTAGCGAAATTATACAATGTGAAAATCGGAGATTATTGATTATTGTTGGGATTGTGAACATGTTTCATTTAGATGTTGGTTTCAATGTATAAACAAACATTGATGTCATTTTGTATGACCCCCAATCAATTGTGCTGCACTTGTGTCAGCGCACTGGAATGATATTAAGAAATGGGTTAGGAACTTAGGGTTGCATTGGTGTTACAATGCACATATATAAAACAGCAATGTATGAGATGTAACAGTTTGGTAAACAATTTAGAACTGAATATTTGCATGGCAGATTTCAGCTAGAAAATTTACATAAATGTATCTGTTTTCTTAACCCATGACTTGAAACTTTTCAGGGTTTGGATTTGGTTTGATGATTTCGACAGTTACAAAGCTAATGATGAATGCAAGCTTTTAAGTGAGGCTTTTTGTACAGGGGATGAAATGTTAATGTTTGAACTTAAATTACAAATAAAAACTGAATGTTCTATGTTGTGAGAGATGTGAAATTCTTGATAACACTTGTGATATGAAAATAATGTGTAATAAGATTTCTCTGTTCATCAAAATGGTGAATTTGATGTTAGTCTTCTTTGTATGTTTTTGTATTTGAGCTCAGTATATTCTCCCTCACTCTCTCAAAAGGTCACCCTTTCTTCTTTTGTTCTTGTTTTGCCAACGAACAAGAGATCCATTTGTATATGGGTTTTCGCAAGAATTTTTAAAAATTAGTTAGAGTTGGATTTGCTGGTGAGGACATATTTTTGTGAATAAGCAGTGGTTGCGCGTAAGTGGTCTCAGCTCATATGTGTGTTGATTTTGCTCTTGCTTGCTCTATCAAAGTTTGTGTACACTCCTGCTGTTTTCGTGGGCTTATCACTCATTTTGGTCATTTAAAAAGTTCCTCTTTTGTGATTATTACCTTTTAAGGACAAAAAAATGTTTAAAAGACTATCAACAGCAAGGAAAGACTGAGAGTATTTGAAAAGTAATTGAAGTAAAAAAGATTTACACATGAATATTGTATTGGGAATTTTCCACCAACGCTATATCAATTTCTTGAATACATAAATATCCAAGTTGTAAACTAGGGGTTAGCCTTTCTTAATTCTTATCGTTTCATAATACTAATTTCAACCCAAATTAAGCCACCTTTACACTTTTGAACTTATGATCCAGTGACAGATGCATGAAATATTAAAAATCAGTCAGTGCTAATTGTTTGTTAATGTTTGCAATTTTTTAAATTAATATTTATGAGTCATATATTTGCACTAGCAAGTAAATTAATTGATCAATGTAATAAGTGTGAGAGAAGTATTGGTCTCTCCAATATACAAAGTAGGTAAAGAAATGTGTCTTTTATCAAAGAGTAAGATATATGTATTGTTTACTGATTTGGGTGTGGGTCTCATGTGAGAGAAACTGTGGTTTCATCTTTCCAGAGTTGCAAAATAAGGGATTTTTCTTAGGAGCTTAATAAGCCATCATAACTGGTGCACCTCCGTACGTGTCTGTCCTTTTGATAATCCCTTAAATAGGCAGCGTTTGTTGAATATTCAAAAAAAAAAGTAAGATGTATGATTGAAATTTTAACCTTTCAATAAGAATTTTTATCAATGGTAAAATTTCTTGAACATTTAAGAAAAAAAAAAACAATGTTGAATTCAAGTTCGAGTTAGAAAAAATTCAAAAATGGAGTTCAATTTTATTCAAATAAGAACTATTATTACAAGGTTGGAAATCCTTATTCATTGCAATTTACAACTCTAATTATACCAAAGATGGACTTCATCATAACTCCCTTCAATAGATGCAATAGATGCATATAAGCCTCATGATCCACACGTCTTTACTCTAAATATCTTATCTCAAAGATCTTAGAAAATAATTCGAAATGCAATCCATCAAATTCTCACACAAATTTTAAGATGGAAATAGAGATTCAATTTTTCTCTCTTTATTTTGTTTTTGTTTTTGCTTTTGTTTTTGTTTTTGTTTTGTTTTTAGAAAAGTGGATAACCCATTAAATTTATTTATTAAAAAATTAAGAAAACAATATAAGAAAACAAAATAAAGATGATAAAATAACGACAACAAAAAAGAAAAAACAAAAAAGAAATAAGAATATCACAAAAAGAAAACTGACAAGGTAATCACCAAAGGTGAAATACAAACACATCAAGGAAAGAGCATGAAACAAATAAATACTGAAGAAGCTAAGATGTAGTGAGACAACGATAGCCATTGTGAGGTAACATGGGAACAACTCAATTGCTGAAAAGGAGAGTCGCTGATCAATGTGCTAAAGCATTGGGATTGTCTTCAGTACCAGTGCTTAAGAAATCCAGTGAGCATTTGAGAGCAAGAACAAACTCGCTTGGAATTTGTTGTTGTTGTAGGTCTTGAGTAGTCAAAATCCAAGAAAGGAACATAAATAATCTCAATGATGATTAAAAAAAGAGTAAGCACACATTGTTTGAAAATTCTTCTATTTCTTTCTAACCAAATATTCCATAAAATTGCTTGGAGAAAAAGATCCCACAACACCCATTGTCGGGCTTCTAGGGATGGAATCCAACTAATCCAGACATTAATAATGTACTGAGAAAATATTTGCAACCCATAAATCTGCCTAAAAAAGGACTAAATGCGTTCAGCAAAACTATAATTGAGGAAAAAATTATCAGTGGTTTTGGTAGCACAGTGACATAGGACACATGTGGCCGTGGCACAAAGAGGGTTGGGTTGTGCATTGGACATAGGGAAAAAGGGTTTCAACAAAACAAATATGACGAGAAATATAAACTTTACTATGTTTGAGGATCAAAACACCTATAATCTTTGTGATTTAAGGAATAACCAAGAAGACACACGGGATGGATTCACATTTAAGTTTGTCTAATCATGTGGAACCAAGAGAGGGAAAGCAAGTGCATCCAAAAATACAAAGGTGGGGTAGGTAAGGTTTTGTGAGGTAGAGAGGTTTTCATGAGGGGATTTATGATTGAGGATAGGTGTGCGAAGAAGATTGATGAGGTAGACGACAGTTGAAAAGGCTTTGAACCAAAGAGGTTTGGGTAGAGATGCATGAACAAGCAAAATGAGCCCAGTTTCGGCAATGTGGCGAAGTTTTTGTTCAGCAAGCTTGTTTTATTGAGGTGTGAGAGTACAAGAGATACGATAGGATATACCATAAGTGGATAAGTATTGAGCAGAGGAACCCTTGATAAGTTCATTGGCGCCATCACATTGGAACATATTAATGTTGGTGGAGAAGAAATTTTCAGTTAAGGTTTTGAAAGTTGAAATTGGTGAAGAGCTTGTGATTTGTGAATTAGAGGATAGATCTATGTGAAATGACTAAAGTCATTAATAAAGATGATAAAGTAACAATAACCATATAGAGAAAGAGCTGGGGATGGTCCCCATATATCATAGTGAATTAATTGTAAGGGTTTTGTAGACTTACATGATTATATATGACCTAATTGTTGATGTCAAATGTCAGATAGAACTTAACGAGTAGATAGAGCAATGGAATTATTGAAGGTATGGGTAAGTAGCATGGGATAAAGATTGCCATGGATTTTTCTCGTGAGAAGGGGTGTCTTGGTTTTTATGTCCTTCACAACTATCAGTGACAAATTTGGCAACCGATAGAAGATTTGCGGTGAGTTGAGGAACAACTAAGATATCACGAAGTTAAAAAGGTTAGGGACTTTTGTGAGTGTTAATATGTCAATAGAAGTTATAAGAAGAGAATTATCATTTGTGATGAACACTTGAGTTGGACTGTCCTACAACTCTACGGATTCTAGCAATTACGAGTTAGGGGTTATGTGGCTTGTTGCACTTGTGTTTGGTAGCCATTTGGTAATGTTACTTGTGGTGCAAGGTTGGCTATTGTGGTTATCTTCAAGACTGATGGCTGAAAAGGCATTGTGAAAATTAGTAGGATTAGTGCTAGGATTACGGTGGTATTTCGAGAGTCAGAGTAACAAAAACGACATCTAATAGTAGTATGGCTTGTTTTGTGACAGATTTGACATTTAGGAGGGGTGTGGGTGTAAGATATCTATGGGTATGGGTTTAGGTTGGTGGATTGATGTGAGGAGGTTGGGCTAAAGGATTGCGATGTGGTGTTTAGGTGCAAAATAAACTAAGTTTGGGATAGATGTAAAACAAAAAAAAAAGTGGGACGAGTAGTTCTATAGGAAGCATTGAGTCCTCTAGATGTCTAAGTGTTGCCTCATTGACCACTGTATCCACCATATCTGTCACCAGGAAAAGGGGTCGTTGTGAAAGCTACTTCAGAAGACACGCTACTACTTGAGTGATAAGCAACAAAGCTCTCATAGTCTAACCAGATCCATTAAGTGCAACAAGGACCAGGTCGGCGTCTGAAATGGGATCACTAATTGTTGCAAGATTTTCTATAGTGCTAGAAAGGGTAGATAGTAGTCTTCGTAGACCTTATCTTGTTTTTTTAAATTTTATTATTTATTTTTTCATAAAGGACCCACCAATCCCATCCTTTTAATTATCTCCACTGTTAAAACCCATGCACCTTATCGATTTGACATAGCCAATCTCAAAGATGCAGGTTTACATGAGTAGCACTCACAAACTCTAGAAGCCACACTCTATTTATCCCTAAATCATAGATTCTATTTGTCATCTATCTTCAATAGATATAATTTTAAAGCCATTGAGATTCCCAAATAAAGCCCCAAATCAATCAATCTTGTGTTTTTGCTTATTACTTCATCCTCTCCATTGATTAATATCGATTAGCCGAGGTTTGATTCCGAGTTGCCCTCAATCATTTCGATTGAAGCTCTATTGGTACAGTTTTCATGTTCGTAAGATTTAATTATTTGTGCTAGTCTGAATTACATTTGCATTGCTTGAGGTTTTGCTTCCTAATCTTTGATTTAGAGTCTAATATTTATAGTCGATTATAATATGCTTAGCCAATATTGCTTTACTCAGTCATGGTGCTTCCTTGTGCTTTTCTTTGCCTTTGGTTTTCAAGATTACCTTTTCTTGTTCGGAGTCCTGATGTGCCACCCATAGGATACTACTCGATCATTTAAACTATAGAGGATGTGACGATTCCTCTATCCATGGAGGTTTGAGTTTTTGTCTTGACACCTTTCTTCTCTTAAAATATTTTATGTTGTTCGTGTCAATGGAATTATTAATTGATTTCATTTTATAAGTTATAGATTTTTGTTATTGAAATAGCAAAAATACCTCTTCAATTTCAAGGGTCTTAGAGGTAGAATTTGGAGGAAAGTAAAATAAGAAAGTTGTAGAGTTAATGTTAGCTATGAACTTCCAAAATTTCAAATTGTATGCATTTTTAGTTTATGAGATACAACCCTATTATTATACTTGTCTCGGAAGAGTGTCTTGCATAGAATCTGAAAATTGATTGATATTTTCATGCCCTTGGCGATTGAACTTAGTATAATGCAAAATAAGGAACTTGTTCCTTTCTGAGTTAGTTGATTGTTAGTAAAATATCATTACTTTTGGAGATGTAGGTTGAGAGATATGTATGTTTAAAAGGGATATGATTGAATTATAAGTCTACAAAAATAACTTGAGATTCAATTGAATGCTATAGATTGAGTGGTACTCTAAAATTGTGAAATTCAGATGTGTCATATCCCTAGGTGTTTAGTTTTCTTAGAAGCAAGAATTTTATAATTTAGGAAAGGATAGGTAAAGTTATGCTAGATTTAGTCATCAATGGTCACGAGGGTTAATGAGTCTTACTTGAATCATGCATATGTTGATCTTCTTATGTATTTCTATTTTAGTCAGTTTCCTTTGAGAGTGTACTACATGTGTGATTGTCCAAGTAGGGAGAAATTTTTCTCACTCTAGTTGGGTGTATAAGTGATAGGCTCCAACTTGGTAAAGAAAAAGGAGATCCAGATGATGGTGCAATCTTCACAGTGTAGGATGTAGGTTGAGGGATAACTAGTTGCGAACAGCCGGGATGGATGCGACTCCTACATTAGGGAGAGATGATCCGAAGCTTCAAAAACTCTGACCCGCTGTCCAAATAATCACAGAACAACAAATCGGAAACTAATCTATACAAAAAGCCCGGAAGCGTATAGCACGAATTAGGAGAAAGCTGAAACTTTCATCTCTCGAATCCGGGAGAACTCACCAGAACAATGGTAGTAAGACAACTCTTATTTTGTGAATAATAATCAAAGTTTAATACTCCAATGGAGAAGGTACAAGGCTATTTATAGCAGACTTAAACTTGGGATACAAAAAAAAAAATTTTATTAAAGTTGGCTAGGCAATCAATCTAAAAATAGTATATTAAAATTTGCTAGAAAAATAATCTAAAAATAGGAAAATAAAATTGGCTAGAAAATCAATCTAAATATAAGAATAGTATCCACGGTTACTGTAGCACGAGAATATGGCAGGTGCAATCTCTCCATCTTTAAACTTGGAATACTTGATTTCCTGGTTGATTGGGATTTGGTTTTGTTTCCTTTCAGAAATTGGGTTGGTTTAGGAAAGAGATATTTTGGGCTGATTTGCCATAAAAGGAAACCACATCTCCCTCTATTTGTGTGGGGCCAGCAAAGATAGGCACAGTTTTCTTCTTGGACATGCACGTGAGTGTGAGGCCCACATGTGGTGTAGCCCCAAATGCTTCTCTCTTGCTATCCTCTTGTTTCACTAAGTCTGGAATTATGTCCTCACTTACAGTGCACCTAAGTACAATTAAGGTAGAAGAATTAGAAACACCACCATATCAATATAATTTAAGAATAAGCTTAAATTAGCGTTCACCTGGTTTTGGATATGTTTAGCATGACTTCATGTAATTAGTCCTTGATATGCTTCGTCTTCTATACCATGTGAAGTATTACTATCCATAGGTGGTGTAGTTGGCATGGGCGTAATGTCCTCATCAATAAGAATCCAACGTTGTGTGTGCCATTATGATATTATTGAGCCTACTATGTTGGGTTCTTTATGTAGTGTTTCGCTATTTTGTCTATCTATTCTAAAACACCATTCAGTCATAAGGCTAGTACAAGCTCTGGAAGGTAAGGGTAAGTTATGTTAGCTTAGCACTCCTTTCAATTTTCATGAAGAGATGTTTTATATACTTGGAATTCACTCTCTATTATAAAGTAATTTGAGGAAGTTTAACTTGTCATTGAGAGTATTCTTGGATGTTAGCTAGGCAAGTAATACTACATATAAATCAGTTATTAATAAATTATAAAATTTTGATATTTATGTATATATTAAATCTATTTTTTCTTTTTGCTATTTTGACAATCAAAATTTTTGTTACTTATTTATTGCTAATTTCTTAATCTATTGGTTTATTTGGTCATTTATTTATTGGGAATAACTAGCTTATTTTCTATTTAGAAATGGGATCACGCTGAATTTTCATGTGTTTCTACTTAAATAGAGATTTAAAAAGTTTTGGATTATATTTGATATATTATAAATCATTATCTCTGTAAACTCCTGATGTATCTGATTTCCAAATATATGCTATGGACATCAAACTATTTTGAAATAATTATTTCTAGTCTCCTAATAAACTTTGTGATAACCCTGTTATGGAGGGTCAAACATTGACCATGTCGACAAGCACCTCCGTAAAAATTGAGACTGTAATTTTTTATCGTTCTGTCTGTGAAACAATAATGGCCTCTAACAATCTGGCTTGTGTCACTAAGAGTAAACATATGACTTCTGAAACTCTGACTCGGGCCACCGAGTATAAATAAATGATTTCTAGTATTCCGTTGATAGTCATAATTTGAAAGGCATATACTTTGATATCTTGTTAAGTTTTGACACGTTTTTTTTGTTAAATTTCTTGATTTTAAATGCTATATTTTCATAAATGTTATACTATGGATTATTGTCTATATTTTGGTATCCGAAATCCTATAGTCTGGTGTAATCCCAACTATATTTAGTGGTTTACCTACTGAGATGTCAAGTTCATGAAATTATTTTTCCCCCTCTAAGGTTAAAAGTAAGGCTATGAGAGGTTAGCATAGGGATGTCAAGTGTCACGATTCGTAGTTTAGTTTGAATAAGCTGCTATCTTTTGTTTTTTTTATATGTCTTGAACTTCATTATGTTTTCCTTAAATAACTTGTAATTTCAAACCTAGTTATATTTGTTTAAAGTATGTTACTTTGGTTTTATTAGTCAAGATAGCATGTATTAAAATAGGTTCTAAGGCTTTGCATACCTACTAGATTTTCGTCATGTGAATATGCAGCAGTTTACCAGCACATTGGCCTCCTGGCGTAGTAAATTCTTCAATCTAGATGGAGTAATCTCATTGAATGGTTGTAAGGAAGAGTGACATACGATGAAAAGGAGTTGCACAAATTTGAAAGAGAAAAACCACCTTGAATGTTAACATTTCTTAAGTTAAGATTTTAAAAAAAAAGAAGCATTTATTGAATTAAAGATTACAAATGAAATTTTATAAGTAAATTAAAATCTTACATTTTTCTTGAATTTTAGCACAAACAACACACGTACTGTAACTAATATGATATATATTTTTACTAAATTCCTTGTTTTTATTTCCAAAATTCAATTAAAATAGGAATTTCACAATTCAGTCTTTTTAAAATTTTGTAAAAAAAAGAATAAAATTACTAAAATACTCATGTTCTTGATTATTTACTGGAATACATATTTTGGGGGAAAATGGAAAAACTTTCATGTTCTTAACGTTTTTATTTTTATTTTAAAAAAAATATAGAAAACGAGAGAAGCTCTCTGGTTTTCTATTTTTTTTTTTAATTAGTTTCTCCCGTTTTTATGTTTTTTTTTAATTTTTTTAATAATAAAATTAGAAAATGGGGGGGATTCTCCCCAGTTTTCTTGGTTTTTTCTTAAAAAAAAATTCTTAACAGGCAAGCATGGCTGCCAGAAAGAGTTTTAATTTATTTTTTAAATTTATATTAGAAAAAATATTTAATTTTTTTTTTACGCTTTATTTTTTTTAATACAAATCTCGAAAATATTAGAAAATAGGACGGTCAAACTTGCACTTGTCAAAAATTATTATGAAGTACTTAGTACAAAGTAGGACAGTCAAATTTGTATAAGTAATTAGTACAAAGTAGGATAGTCAAATCTGACCGGTTAGTACTTTATAGAAAGTAGGAAGGTCAATCTTGCACTGGTCAGTACTTGGTATAAAATAGGATGGTGAAACCTACATTGGTCAGTAATTAGATTAGTCAAACCTGCACCAGTCAGTAATTAGTACAAAGTAACTTGGTCAAACCTACGTCGTTGGTCAAGCCTGCACCAGTTAGTTATTAGTACAAAGTAGGTCAATAAAACCTACACCGGTTAGTAATTAGTACAAAGTAAGATGGTCAAACTTTTTCTGGCAAAATGGATGAAATGTGATCACTCTGTAATCTTAAGAACACAATAAAAAATTATCAACAGAAATCCTGTACACGTGTAAGTATAAAAATACTGGACAATTAGAAGTTAAAATAGGACTATAAGGATGAAAAATGAGAATGGAGAAGATGTGGTTGAAGCGGGAGGTGGGGATTATATAAGAAAAAAAAAAATTGCAACAGTAAAAAAATTTTTAATGACCGCTAGAAGAGTGATTAACGGATATATATATATACAGATATTATATATATATATATATATTTATATTTATATATATATGATATTTTTTTAAAAATAAAAAGTGGAAAACGAAGCATCTCTCCCATTTTTCAACTTTTTTAAATAAAAAATGAAAACGGGAGTGAATATCCTGTTTTTTACTTTTTATTTATTTATTTATTTTTTTAAAAACGGTAGATGCTCTCCCATTTTTCATATTTAAAAAATAAAAATAAAAGAAAAACAAGAAAATTTTTCTGTTTTCTCTCAAAATACGCATTCTCTTAAATAATCTAGAGCGTGTCTATTTTGGTTATTTTTTTTAGTTTTTTTACAATATTTTTTAAAAAAACCACACAATTCTACATGAAGATATGCTAAGCATGTGAGCAATTTGGTTGAAAGATGATTTGAAGCAGATATCTCTTTTGGTTAATTAGTTACTTAAATTTACACGAATAAATTTTTTCTTCAATTAGTTGGGACTGCCCTCACCGCAAAAAGACGTTAAAGTGTACTAAATTCAAATTCCACTGAACATATGTGGTGGTGATAAGCCCTCATTGCAAAAGAGGTTAATGCGTACTAAATTCAAATTCCACTGAACATATGTGGTGGTGACAGATCCCCACTATAAGCATGGGTTTGCTATGCACAACCCCACGTCGGTGAATGATGGCACATAGGCCAAACGATCAATTTCCAGTCAATGCACACATCTATAACTAACTGCACTTGTCGCAATTGTAAATTAAAAAAAAAATTGTTATACTTCCATACATGGTCATAAGTTGTCAGGTCGAATATCCACATGTGGTGCACTAATTATTAAACATGTATATGTACCACGTATATACCTGCAATTTGATTGTAAGATGATTCAACCATAAATGCTTTTCTTATTCTAAAATGTAACTTTTGTTAATTAATTATTCAATTCATATGAGTAGTTATTTCTCAACACCACACACGCACAAGCATACATTTGTGTGAGCATGCACTCTTTGAGTCGTTATATCTCTTTGTTCATCCATTATAATTAATTAAATACCAAGAATATATATATATATATACAGAGAGAAAGAGAGAGATGATCAATAGTTCTTCAACTACCTTGATCCCACTTCTTTATAAATGATGATAATTAAACACTCATCCTTTCATATCATCACAAATTAGAGCTAAGTTAGTGTTGGTATTGTTCTTCATTGTGGTGCATCATTCTTGTTCTCCTTAGCTTCCATACAAAATCAAAGAGTTTGCGCTTACATTGAAAATATTACTGTTGTTGAAGTTACAGATGAACAAGCCATAAGAATGAGTGATAAATAAAAGTATGGGTGATATGGATGAATAATGTGATTAATTTCTAGTCCAATCTTTATAAACATATATTGAAATCCAAATGGTATGTTGCCTTCTTATGTGATAGAGTTGGTGTTGTATATTCTTATAACAACTATACCAATTTCTGATAAATGAAGTGAAGAATAATAATCATTATTTTGTTTTAATACATTATTTCCAATATTTAATTGCTACAATATATATATATATATATATAAGTAAATTATCTATTATTCTCAATACTTGAATGTTTAGCCCATGCATGTTTAATTACCTAATAGTTTTCAAACCCTCTTACTCGGAGTGAAAATTTCCTATCATGAATTAGCAATGCTTTGTCAACATTAAGTATATGATTGAAGTCTAATAATAATAATAATAATTAAATAAACACTATCTGATCTCAATAGACAAGGATCAAACATCAGTAGTCAATAATTTCAAAAAATTCACCCAGGCATGCAAGTAACAATCCTAGGTAAATTTTTTTATAAGGCATCAAACTATGATTCTTTTTCATTTTAGGAACCAAACTTCAATTTGAATCAAAATAATTACTCATCTTTAATTTTATTTCACATAGTAGTCACTTGAAATATTCCAGCCTAATTTTAATAATGTGATAGAAATTCCCTGTCAGTAAATAAGCTAGAATTGTCAGCTAAGCAGGTAGTGTGTCATGTATGATAATAGAGAATTTTCGTCATGTACATCATTAAAAATAGGCTGGAATTTCTCAAGTAACCACTTTGTGAAACAAATTGAAGCTGGGTAACTATTTTGATTCAAATTGAAGTTTGGACCCCAAAATGAAAAAGGACCATAGTTTGGTGCCATATTAAAAAATTTACCCAACAATTCTAGACATCAGTCATAACCAAAATGAATGACTAACCCGTATTATCATGTCATCGATATGTAGGCGAAAACATCTTCATGTCTGGCATGCCATGTACACAACTGAGACTATGATCACCAACTCCCTGAAGATATTCCATGTTTCTTCTCCTTTACTGTGTGATGTGTTCTCAGTATCATCGAATATTTTGGTAAACTATGCTCAATGAGAAGAGATCCAAGATTGGTGAGAAAGTTATCGTCCTTCATGGCTTTCATCAGTAAACTCTAATCACTGCCACAAAAAGTGGAACTTTTTAAGACAAATTTTCCTACAGGAGGAGCCTACTACAAACACAAAGCATGAATTGTGCTTCGTCTTCAAAAATTAAGTTTTTCATGTCAAGAAACAAGCTTTTTTTTAGTTCCAAGTACTTCGTTGGTTGAGGTTTCTGCTTAACATTAAAGCTAGAAAAAGAATTTCTTCTAACCAACTTTCAATTTCTCCATGGCTGGAATTGTGCTTTAAGAAAGTTAGGGAACTATGAGAAGAAATGTCTTGATAGCATACAGCAATAGCCGTATAAAGTGATGCAACTACTAATGTGGTAAACGCACAAAAAGTTTTGATGTGTCATCTTATCGGTTTATTTACCAAAGAGAAGAACAAATAGCCAGGGATATCTATGTTCATGCATATATATCTGATGTCAAGGTCCTTTCAACTGAATCGTTTGTTTTCGCAACACAACTTGCTCATATTTTAATAAGTCTTTACAAATTGTTCACTCTGAAATATAAATCACCAGCTAATCTCCTAAAAAAAAATATTCAAGTTCACCTGTCTCCCTATATTTTTCCCCCTCTATACCTAGTTTGACATAAAAAGCACAAAAAAGAGGAAAAAGAATATAGCAAGGTTTATGATAGTCATGCACTGTATGACAATCACATACTTTAAATTAGCATTGTAATGTGATGCTAATATAAGAAAAATGAATTGAGATGAAATAAGCGGTTAGTTAAGCTTACCTGTTATATTGAGGCATTCTGATCATCCAGTATCATCTATGTGCCAGTGCAATGATTCCACAATTCACAGCATGGTCAATTAATAAAAACACATGTCACTAGGAAAGTGATTAGCTAATTTGCTTGTAATTGTGTGACATTCAGCCTTATCTTGTGATCCTCAAAGATAGTCAGAGGCACTTTGTGAGTGCCATTTAGATAAATATTAACACCGCATTTGCCATCTTTACTCATCAATAGATCCTTACTCTCTCCAAATTCGTGTTTTTCCCATGTGGTCTAGTAATGTATTCTTTGCCTTTGCCCCAGTGATTTTTATGATTTGTTACGAACGTCTGGAAGATCTTCTCAAATTTAGGATCATTAGGGAACCTCTTGGATTTCATTTCATTGTAAAACTCCAGAGCTTTTGGAATCCACCCATGCCGTATCAAACCCTCAATAAGTTGTGTATAATGTGAAGAATCAGGAATAACGTTGTACCTCCTCATCTCAGTCCACATTCTCAATGCATTGCCGCATTCATTCATTCTGATAAACTTATTAAGAATCAATGAAAAAGTGCAGCTATTGGGACCACGACCAACATCGCTCATCTTTTTTATGAGACGCAAGGTACCGTCTATGCTATCGACCTTCGCAAACGCATGGTAGGTTTGAATAGTTGGAGTGATATTCCTCTCAATCATTTCATCCATTACTCGATGAGCTTCCTCCAGCCTTTGGTTTTCACACAATGGATATATCATAGAGTTGTATGTTCCCACATCTGGCTCCAGACCTTCTTGCTTGATCTTATCAAATATATTGTGTGCCTCTTTTAAGCAATTTTCTTTGGCAAGCACATAGATAAGTGCATTGTAGACGACAAGACTAGGAACCCACCCTCTCTTCTTCATTTCATCATAAAGCCTGAGAGAATCAAAGAGATTGCTGACTTTCGAGAAACAAGAAATCATGTGGATATAAGAGGTACCATCCGGGGTAATGCAGCAATTTGACATTTCTCTCCACACTCTTTTTGCTTCAACTATATCAACAATGATATTGCACCAGCCATCGAGAATAATGTTGAAGCTTTCGGCTTCGAGTGGATAAAATTTGCGGTTCACAAGCAGCAGCTCTTCAGCCTCCTCAACATTCTTGTTCTTGCAAAGGGCACTGAGAAGGGTGTAGAACACTGTAGAATCTGCAGCTATTTTGAATTTCTCCATCGCATGGAACGTCTTTATAGCCTTGCTAGGTTCATTTGCTGCTGCATACCTGTGAATGAAAAGTAATGATTCTTGAACCAAAAATAATAAACAAAGGAAAACACAAGACAAGGTATATACGTGAACATTTTGTGAGCAGACTTCTCAAAAGTAAATTATAGACAGATCACAATAAAGACTTACATAAAATGAGTTCAATTCTGTACATAAAACGTGACAACAGTTATAGATACAGAGCACCTATTGTTTGTAACAATTACTAAAAAAAATTAGGTAAGAAAGACTATGCATACATTTTGCTGAAAAATAAGTTGAACAAAAGAAATGTAAAAATTAATTCAATCATGCAAAAACAAGATGAATTCTGTTTTATGTATGGACATATACATTGTTATTGAGCTGTTGATTCTTGTAAAGGAGGAAAGGACCAACAAAGTATAACTATATTATTCTAATTATGTGATAAAAAGAAAGCACAAGTACAATAAGAGCCAGTAACCCAAGTTCTGGAAAATCATGCATGTAATTTTAGTAACAGTCGACACTCAAAAAAGTTCATAATTACCAATACCAACTATAAATATCAACTAAATCACCAAACAGTAAAGCATAAGCAATAGAAACATCTAGCACAAGGACAAAAATCAAGAGAAGTTGCCTTTTAATGTAGACCCAAAACCCAAAGTGCTGGAAATCAAAGCTGTAATTCTACTAACAATTAATAATCAACATTCACAAAGTTCATAACAATTTCACTACCAACAAATCTATTAAATTATAATTTCATCAAAACAATCCAAACTGAATCACGAAATCAAAATGCAGAAAAGACATAAAAAAACAACAAGGGCAACAAGTCACCTTTCCATCAACACCACAATTGCATCGCGGTTAAGAATGGATCTCCTGTACATCCTTCTCACCACTCGCCATGCCAAATCAAACCTATCATGCTTCCCCAGCACCCATATCATCAACCTCCACGCCCAGAGGCAATCCAAAACACACTCAGAACCCCAAAGGAACACCAGAAACGCCGACTCCCAATCCCATCTCAGTTCCCACAAAGCCAGGCGCACCAAACACTCGCTAGGCTCCGATCCAAAGGAAGCCCTAATGAATTCCAACGCCTCCTGCTGAGATAAAGCCTTAGATTTGGACTGGGAGATGAGATTCAGGAGGATCGGGAGCTGAGGATCGGAAGAAGAGGTGGCGGGTTCTTCGAAATCGGAATCAAAATCGGATTTTGAGGATTTGGGAGGAAGAAAGGTGGGATCTTGGAAGAAGGTTTTGGGAGATGGATTCAAAGGCGGAGTCTTTGGAGGAGGAGAAGAAGAGTGGAAGTGGGTGAGATGGGGAGGGTGAAAATTTGGATGCAGGAAGACAGAAGGGAAGAAGGAATGAAGGAGTTTGGTTCTCCTTTTCAAGGGACAGAAGATGAGTGCCATCAAAGAGGGTTTGAGTCATTAAAACCTCAATTTATAGTGCATGATTTTAACTTTTTAAGATGAAATTAAAAATATATAATTTTTATGTTATTTTTTAAATTTTTTTATACAAATAAACAAACTAGTGCTTTATAAAAAAAGATTTTTAAAAAAATTAAGAATAAAATAAAATGGTCTAGCAGTGGGCTAACATGATAAGATGAATACTAGAAATATTTCACACAATGTTACGTGTGAAGAAGCGCTGCACGAGTGTGGCAATTTATCCGATACTTGATGAGCAACTATACAAACAACTAGCAATACCATAATGAATAGACAATGCAAAGACAATATATAAGCATTTACACAAGAACAAATTAAGAGACATCAAATTTAACATGGTTCGACTAAAAATAAGCCTACATCCACAAGAGAACAATATTTCACTATATCATGGGAAATAACAGGAGTTTAAGAGCACAAAAAATAAATATAAAAGCTACAAAAGGATTACCAAGCTCTATGAACTTAATCTCACCTCAAAAGCAAGGATCTTACCTTGCTTTAATGAGATCAAGCAAAAACAAGAGCTCTCATCTACATCTTTTTCATTCTTTTCACTCTCCAAATATAAGAGAACTCACCCTCTCTCTCTCTCTCTCTCTCATTACACAACATACAATAAACATAACCCTATATAAATAATAGAGTAATCTAGACTGTTAGATAAAAGAGATTAAGATTTGGCTTCATCCCAATGATCAAAATACATCCCAAGGATATCAAGCGACTATATATAAATCCCCTACTTAAAGAAAAATCTTCAAGTAAGCATCAATGAAGCATTAAGCATTGTCCTCCAAACATACGGGTTATGTCGCCACTAACTCGAAAAGCCTCCTATAATGAGAGGTATTCTCCATAGGCACAAACGTTGTCAACAAATCCGCAAAGTTGTCATTTGTGTCACTACAAAAAAATTACTGTTTGGAAACAGCATTTTCCGTTTCCAATCAGTTGCTAATTTAGTTTAGAAAAGGATTAGAAATAGAATTTATCTGTTTCGAATACCTTTGTTTCTAATTTAAATAAAAACAGGAAAATATTCCTTTTCTAAATTTATAAATGGATTAGAAACGGGAAGCAATATGTTTATAACTTATGAAAAATTAAAACGGAATAAGGTATGTTGCTAATCCGTTTCTAAATTCCGTTGTAATTCCGTTTCTAAATTTAGAAACCACCATTACAAAATTAGAAACGAATCCCAAAAGGAATATTTTCTGTTTTATTTTTGTTCCCCCTATTAGAAACAATAGCTTTTTTTGTTCCTAATCCGTTTCTAAATCTTTTAAATTAAAAAAAACAATATTCAAACAAATAAATCCGTTTCTAATATGTTTCTAACATTTAAGTTAATAAAATAAAATAAAATAAAAATTATATCCTTGATTTTTTTTAAAAAAAACCTGGTACATAAATTTTTAACCTAGAATACCAATAAATAAGATAAACTCATCAATTCATACAAAAAATAAATGTTTAAGTATATATGTTCAACACAAAATAATAAGTATACAACAAATACAACTATATGTCAACATCATGATCGTCAGTAAATGGTTGTGAGTCCTGTGTGGTAAACTGCGACTGCTGAAGAATCCTCTTCTCAAAATTCATCATCATGTCCTTCATTTGACGCATCATCTCCACACGATATTGGTCCATCTCCTCTTTTATTTCAAGAAAACTTTGTTGAAGCTCCTTGTTATTATCTTGTACTTGGCTAAGTGTCTGTTGAAGCCTCTTCTCACAATCTTGGACTTTACTAAGAGTCTCTATTGAAGCCTCTCCTCACGATCTTGGACTTGACTAAGAGTTTGACGCAAACTCTAATCTCAGCATGTAGTGCCTCAGATGATGAACATGTGGACAAACTAGAAGATGAATGTGGATAAAAGATACACGCTGGGGACCCTATTCCATAAACCCGACTTTTCTTTTCTCCCCAATATCCTCATAGTACAAAGTTGTTTCATCCACAATAAGAAGCTCATCATGCCCTTCTTGTGTTTAAGATGCCTACTCCACAAGCTCTAGATAGCTATCCTACATTAGTTAACTCAACTCATTAAATATTATTCTCAAAACAACCAAATATAAACTCACAGTAACATTGTAGACAAAGTCTATAATTGAAAATCCCACAAAAAATTGTTCCGCTTACCTTAATAAATTGACCACGTGCATTAACAAGCATGGAGGTACCCTTCTTTGTATGAGTCACTTCAAAAAGCTCAACAGGGCAAGGATCACGTCCAAGCCTCGATCGCTAGAACAATACAACAAATTGAATTTTGTTACAATTAGCAATGAACTAATTCTTTATAATTTAAAAACACATTTATATAAATATTAAACAAATTACCAATCTATCAGCGTGGGAAGCATGAGAAATGGAGCCTCTTGTGTGTCGGGTTATACCATATCCAGGTCTTGCAATCTCAGTGAGTCGGTTTGCGGTAGCTTTCTCACACCAAGTTTTAAATTCCGGGGAATTCCATGCCTCGAACAATGTCTTCCGTGCAGAGTCAGACACATGCATTGATTTTTTCCCCTTTCTCAAACTACATATCAATGCTCTATACCGTTTCACAGATTTACGTTGCCATGTCATCTTAATAGCAGATAACATTAACTCATCCCATACAAAGAATTTCTATAGTTTAACAAAAACAAACGTACATATAATATATAATTATATAACCAATGTTTTATATTAAACTACTAATGTTTTGCTAATTATAATTATAGTAACATACTAATAATAAGATCTAGATTATGGAAAATGACACTATATAATTAATAATTCAATAAAATTTAGTTCCACAAGCAACATCAATTACATGCTTTGCCAACATCCAAGCAATCATGATAATGATTTTCAAATTCACTAACAATTACCAATTTAAGTACTAAATAAGCAATAATATTTGAATAATCTAGATGACTTAATACCTATGCACAAATACTTCCTAGGTTTGTAAGGATAAATAAATTAACTGTACAATTTATTTATCCTCACAAACAACATCAGCTATTTGTTTTTACCAACATGTTATGGATTTACAAATTCAATAAATATTACAAATATAAGCAAACAAATTTATTTTAAATATTATATAAATCTACCTGAAATTCATTCCAATATAAGTCTTTTGTCTCCTTAGAGACATTCTTCCAACTATATCCATTCTCATCCATTCTTTCCTTAAAGATGAATGTAATTATTCGAGCACAAACATCTGAGGGATGAAACCTACAAATATACAAAGACAATGAATAAATTAAATAGCTCATCATTAACAATTGTACATAAAAATATAGCAATTTTAATACTTACATTCTATTCACTAGCTTTATGAGTGGTCTCCTTGCCTCATCAATAGCAAGGGGCAAGCAATCCATGGATGATGTCGGGGTATCTCTAGCATGCATAGTAGGCTCGCCATTAAGGGTAACCCCTCCACTAGCACAAGGAGTAAAAGCAGAAGATGATGATGGTCCCGCATAAGCATTGGCAATAGATGGAGGAAATGGTCGCGGCAATACATTAGGTGCAGAAGTAACTGGAGCTGGAGCATCACGTGCTATCGATTGTAAATTGTCATAACGTTCACCATGCATAGGACGACTCCTCTAATCTGTAGGTGAACCCATATGCCTCAATTGATCTAATGAACCTCTATAACTTGAACCTCCTTTATGACCCGTCCCTCTTATATTGCTTAAACAAGTACTGTTATATAAGAAAATATACAAATACATATTAGAAGGAACTAAAAAGCAACTTATGCTATTATTATTATTATTATTATTATTATTATTATTATTATTATTATTATTATTATTATTATTACTTTCAGGAGTTTTATAAAATATATTACCTTAATTTATTCACTACCACTTTCAATTTCATCAAAGTCATCATCTTCATCATTGCATTTGGATTCAAATATAGGATCATCTTCAATCTCAGCATCTTCATCATCAATTTCAATCAATTCTCCACTTGGATCATTTAGAGATTGTTCTTCATCATCAACATTGATTTGTATAGATGAAACTTCCATTTCATCTTACTGAAAAGGTTCTTCACATGCACATAAGCTTCACAAGCAAAAACTCTTAAATGATTGTTAGAGATTTTCTTACCACTCCATAGTATTTCCAGAATATCACCATCCAATGCAGCATTTAGTGATCTATTGATGACGTACATCGTTGTATTTGCCTCTTTCACCCAAAAGAACATAAGAAGACCAGAGTGAGACAACATGCTTCTTACCCTTTCCACAATGGTTCTATTTATTCTTTCAATGACAGCATTTTGTTGTGCAATATAAAAAATAGTTTGGATTCTCTTGATGCCGTTCTCAACACAAAAACCATTAAAAACACTAGAGCAAAATTCTCCACCATTGTCGGTTTGCAACCATTTTATAAACCTTTCAATTTCTTTCTCAACACAGGTCTTGAACTTCTTGAAGGTTTCAAAAATTGATCCTTGGATGCTAATAGATAAAACTAACACTTTGTAGAATAATCATCCATGAAAGTGACAAAATAAGAAGTACCACTAAGAGACTTGATATTCATAAGGCCATAAACATCAAAATAAATTAACTCCAATGCTTTCAACTTTCCTTGAGATTAATACCTCTTAAAATTTACTCTATATTGCTTGCCCATGATGCAATGCACACATAATTTAAGAGATGAATTCTCAAATAAAGAAATAAGTTTTTTTTTTTGCAATACCTTAATTCTATGCTCATTAAAATGACCAAGCTGGCTATGCCAATATGCACATCATCATGTCCACTTGCCGACATACATCTTTGAGGTGAACCAAGAAAAGTTTACAAACTTCCATCCTTTTGCCCCTTCAACACCATCCTACAACCCTTGAAGATTTCCCATGATCCATTGCCAAAAGTAACCACATAACTGGTCTCATCAAGTTCCCCGTCGAAATAAGGTTCTTTGTTATCTAAGGAACATGCCTCACATTAGTCAATGAATGATTCTTCTCATTTTCTTGCTGAATAAACACATCACAATTACCCAAACTTTTACAAGCGCGATCATTGCCGAGATAGACATTACCACAATCATTGCCGCGATCATTTGTCCCAACATATGTGAAATGAAGCACTGGAGTCCAACGCCCAAGTATCTACTGAAGAAGATACCATACAAGCAATGCTTAATATGACTCCATCATCACTTTGAGATGATATGCTTATTTCACCATCAACTTGCTTCCCCTTTCGCTTGCTTTTCAAAAGATTACAATCATTCCTCACATGACCTTGTTTCTTACAATACTAACAAATAACAACCCAGCCCCGTACCTTTGATCTTCCCTTTCCTTGTGACTTTCCCTTATTAGACAAAAAATCATCCCTTTGTTGAGACATTCCTCTTTCATTGAGCGCTAGTGCTTGACTTGAGTCACTAGACATTTGTGAAGAAGCTCTTCTAGCCTCCTCACTAGTAGATAAAGAAACAACATCATTCAACTTGATCTTATTCCCCATTGTATTTGCCATGGTAGTAACAAGAGTATCCCAACTTGGAGGCAAAGAACTCAAAAGTAGCAAGCATAAGACCTCTTCATCAATATTTACCTTTAGAACTTTTAATTGTGCCATAATAGATTCAAACTCATTCACATGCTTTGACACCGTAACACCATTCTCCATTTTCAAGAAATATAACCTCTTTATGGCATGTATATTATTGATATCAGATGATTGCTCAAAAGATTGCTCCAAAGTGCTCCAAAATTCATAAGTGGTCTTACATTAATAAACATCAAACAAGATAGATGGTGTAATACATAGCTTTATCACCGACAAGCATTTTCAATCAACAAACTTCCATTCTTCATCACTCATAGATGAGGGTTTAACATCCTTCCCCAATAGTGGTAGATCCAACCCCTTATAAACAAGGTGATCCTCCAGCATGATCTTCCATATTAGCCAATTATTTTCCTGGAGCTTTTCAAATTTGAGTGCCTTATCCATTACTATAAACTGAATCAACACCAATACAAGCCCCAATTCTTTCAATTGCAAGCTTAGACAATCTCTACACTCCTAGAACAAAGCTCTGATACCAATTATTACGTGTGAGGAAGCGTGGAACTTGTGTGCCAATTCGTCAAACACTTAATGTGCAACTTCACAAACACCTTCCAATAACACAATGAATAGACAATGCAAGGACAACATATAAGCATTTACACAAGAACAAATTAAGAGACCAAATTTAACATGGTTCAGCTAAAAATAAGTCTACATCCATAAGAGAATAATACTTCACTATATCATGGGGAATAACAAGAGTTCAAGAGCATAAAAAAAATAAGCATAAAAGCTACAAAAGGAAAACCAATCTCTATGAACTTAATCTCACCTCAAAGCAAGGATCTTACCTTAATTTAATGAGATTAAGAAAGAACAAAAGATCTCCTCTACACCTTTTTCACTCTTTCCACTATCCAAATACAAGAAAACTAACCCTCTCTCTCTCTCTCTCTCTCTCTCTCATTACACAACATCCAACAAACATAACCCTATATAAACAATAGAGTAATCTAGACTGTTAGATTAAAAGAGATTAAGATTTAGCTTCATCATAATGATTAAATCACATCCCAAGGGTATCAAACCAATATTTAACACGTAATCCATCATCAATGGAGAACATCAAGAAGCTAGGAGAGGGTGTTGTGGATTATCTGTCTTCAGTGTCACTAGATCACTTAAAAATTACCTGTTTTGATCGGATCCATGTGATCGAGGGGTTGGTTCACTAAGGTTGATGGCAAGTGAGCTAAAAAAGGCAAGGCTACGTTTGAATATACACAACCTGGTTCTTTTTGTTATCTTGATCGTATAAATTTTTTTAAAAAAACAACCATATGAGACTAAATATTTAGATAACATCAAGGCCTTAATCTCACTAATTAAGTAATTTGGAGTATTTAAAGAAACATTGAAGAGAGACTAAAAATCAAGCATTATAGATGAGAAAAGTTACTCAAGAAAATTTACCAGTTGAAATTTGAGCCCACCTCTTCCTATTCTCTTAGTATGTTCTAGCAGCCACTGTTTTAGTCCCTCTATTACTGATTTTATTTATTTTTTTCTTTTACTCTCTCTGTGGGTTAGGGGAGGCGACAGTATGGCGGAACATTGTTGCCAATACCTTCCCAAATGAGATCTCCTCTCTCATAGTACGTTATGAACATTTTTTTTAAATGTTAAATAATAATAATGCTTATGTCAACTCAACCTCCATTAAACTCTTACCCATCAAACTATCTCTCATAATAGCTATATTATAATATTGGACTCACAATCACTTCATTCACCTTTTTAACTATTTACATTATATGGTTCATTAAAAATATTTATTTAATAAAATAATTAAATAATAAATTAAAAATTTTTGCATATTTGGTTGAAAGGAAGAATATGAAAAATTTTGAAGATGGAGGAGAGTTTTTATTCATAATATAGTCCAAAATTTAAAGATAAAGAATTGGGGAAGAATATAAGTTATATTTGAGAAGGTAAGGGGATGTTTGGTTGTCAGCAGTGGATTGGGAGTGAGGGGGGATTGGGTATAATCCTTTGTTTGGGTATGCATCAGTGGGAGTGGGGGAGTACTAGTGTGGAGGGAGTGGGAGAGTAATGTGTGAGGCATAATCAATCACCACCAACTAGGCGGACTGGCCCAATCCGGAATATGGAAATTACTAAAATGCCATTAAGAAGAATTTTTTATTGTTAATGTGTCTTCTTTATGCTTGAGTTAGTTCCAAGTTAGGGCAAGGTTTGAAGGTTCTCTCAGAAACAGTGGTTGCTCCTCGCCAGGGAGTTGTGGCGTCCGGAGGCGATATCGCCGTGATCCGCCGTTGTTTCCTCAGTGGCAAACTTCTCTCGCCCATCATTCTAGGTTTTCCATTAAACTTTCTTTTATCAATTCTCTTCTGATCGTGACGTTTTTGATAATGTATTGCTAAATTAACAAAGTAGATATCTCATGGTCAGCAAGCTTTGGAAAGGATTTGTACAATACCCTGATCCTTGTGTTGATGTTAATTAATCTAGGGATATTCCTAGCTCATCATTTCTTAGGATGTCACTCCAGCTTACTGCATAAAGGTAATAACATTATTTAGGTTAGATTAATCCTTAATCCTTCCTTGCCTCTATTCTAAATCAAGAGAAAGACTGGTCTTTTGGGTTACTAGATGCATAATAAATTCAATGTTTCGTTTTTTTTTTTAATTTTCAGTTTTCATGAATAACCCAAGCAAAGGTACCGGCTTCTAACTTTCTTACATCACCTCATAATCTAAAGCATTTGATCACCATAGAATATTTTTTTATTAAAAAAACTGATTTTTGTAACATTTTAGTCACAGACATAGTAAAATCATAACAACAATTTAAAGGAATGAAGACAATGAGAAATATTGAAAAAAAATCTATAGAGCCTTCAAATTTATTCATTGAACTCAATAAAAACAAGTGAAAAAAAGCGAAAAACATTAAACAAAAAAGAAACAAAACAACAAATAAGTCTATGTCTGTTGTTTTCTGTAAATCTCTGTCTTAACTTGATATGAGAAAACAAAGATTAAAAAAATTAATTTCTATTACTCTGTTGTAAGTCTATAGAATTGTTTAAAGTTCTTGAATTGAAAGAAACTTGATTGTTGTTATCAATAGGAATGTGTTGCATATGTTGCTTGGGAATATGGCGTTCTTTTCATGATGCCCCACCTAGGTTTTAAAGGTAAGAATCTATGTTAAATGGGATATCGTGTTGACTTCTGGTTCACCTATTTTGGTATTATGGTTAAATGCCAAAGCATCAAGCTGTTGAATAATGATGCTTCATTGTTCCATTTGAATTGTTGGGGCTGCTTAGTTAATGGACAAATTTATGTTTATCTTGTATGCTGAGGATGATGAGATCATAGTGTTTCCAAAATACGTCAAGCTTAATGGCCCTTTATAGATTATAAAGCTGTGTTGACATTTTTTTAGTTTTTATGATCTGTGCAGGTTGAAACTAAAGCAATATCATTTACATCAGATATTTCGCTGTTGAATCAATAGTTCTTTCGTTATTTCTTTGGATTACCGGCACTAAGGTATCTCTACTTTTAGTAATTATTTTTTTGATGAGATTTGTATTCATGTACTCTTTTGTGAATGTTCTCAAAAATGAGAAAAACCCTCTCAAAATCTGGTGATGGACATTAGATGATTTGGTCGTTGTAATATGTTACCAATCGATGAATAACATTAGATGATATTATCTTATGTAATTAATATAATGACAATCATCTAATGGATAAAAAACAGATCGATGAGATTTTTATTCTATTTGGCATTAGATGATTGGCATTATATTATGTGCCAAATAACACTTGTTCCATTAAAATATATATGTGCAAATGACATATTTGCCATGTTATTTTATATGTGCAAATAACACTTGTTCTATTGCTTCAACATATATTTATTAACTTACATATACGCATTATAGATTTTGATAATGTGAAGAGGCTTAAACAACTTTGGGTATATTGCGCAATGATCATATGCTACTTCTACGTATTATGTGTTGTCCTCACCACGTGTGCAATGGAGCAAAGTAATAATAGACAAAGAATGATTGAACATGAGATTTCATCAACATCTACTAGATGACACAAACAACATGAGTACATTCACCATTTAGTTTTTAGTTTTTTGAAGAATCCAGAACCTGTAATTGAAAACTCAAACGACTTTAGATGAGAGTGGTTTAAGGTAATGACCTAGGTTCTTATGCTATGTTAGTCCTAGATATTATGTAAGTAATTATTTATTTTTTATTTAATGTAGAATTACCTTGGAGCATTAGATGGGACACATATATATGTGAATGTGCCCAAAATTAATCGACCAAGATATAAATCAAGGAAATCTGAAATTACTATAAATGTCCTTGCCGTCTGTAGTCAAGACAAGTAATTTATATATGTCTTGTCTGGATGGGAAGGTTCAGCCCATGATGGTCGGGTTCTTAGGAATGCAGTGACAAAGCCTAATGGCTTGAAGGTTCTCGAAGGTAAAAAAAAAAAAATCATTTTTGGACCATTAATAAATTCCTACTAATAAATGCCTTTTGAACCATTACCTAATATGAAATATTTCTATATTTTCTAGGTTTCTACTACTTAGTAGATGCTGGGTATGCAAATTGCCCTGGTTTCCTTACGCCTATTCGAGGACAACGCTACCACTTAAGTTCTTGGGCCGATGGGCATCAACCACTTACATCTCAAGAAATTTTTAATATGAAACATGCTAGTGCACGAAACGTAATCAAAAGGGCATTCGGTCTACTAAGAAGTCGATGGAAAATCTTATCTAGCCCAAGTTTGTATAATATAGCCACTCAACGGTGTATCATAAATGCTTGTTGTTTGCTTCATAACTTTATTAGACAAGAAATGGTACAAGATCCTGCAGAAGATGATGTTAGTGATGCAACCCTAGAAGAAGACGCACAAGATGATATAGAAAACATTATGGCCATTGAAGCAACGGAAGAAATGACACAATTTTGGGTTAGCATGGCCGTGGATATGTTTAATACTTGGCACTCAACTTGAGCATAACCAAGTTGTTACTTTGTTTTATTGTATTGTATGACATGATGGACATAGTTTCTAACGCTATTGTATGAAGAGACAACAAGTATTTTGTTAATTATTTTGATGTTTTTATAACATGATGGCAACCCCTTATCTTTAATATATATATATATATATATATCTGAATTTGATAAAGCGTAGCTTTCCAATCAACTTAAGAACATGCTTCATGCATTACATATTGAAACCTAAAAATAAGAAGAAACATTATGAGTGATAAAGCCCTCATTGATGCTCTATAATCATGTTTCTCTTTTTCTTTTATTGTTTAGTATGGATTCAATTCACAATCTAAGAGTAGGAGTCAAAGCAAACGCTACTGGATTGTAGGAGAAGATAAAGCCTTGATTGATTGATAAGTGCTTGTGTAATAGTAATACAAATTATTATTTTCTTACATTGAGCATTACTTTTCTCAGATTTTATCACTTATGCATGTGTATTTGTGTTCTTTTGTGCATGAAGGGTTGTGGAGATAAGTGTGGAAAAAAGGAACCAAAAGTAGATCGTGGATGCAATTTTTGATAAAGTCTTGGATTGAATAAACGTGAAGACGCAAGTTGTGGTCAAAGACATGTGAGTGTGTGCCAACCTCCATTGTGCTTGAGCCAACATACAAATTGGAGAGGCACAAAGGCAGTCACACTCATGTGTTCCAACTTATGCAATGCTAGCAAGATCTTCGTCAATGTGAATTGAAGATGCAACACGATCTACCACATGAATGTGTGCCCATTCATGTGGCCTCGATGAAAAATGTGGATTCAAGAGTATTTTGATGAAGTATTGTAGCAGCTTACTATAACAAATCAATGTAGCAGTTACTGTTCACAGCCCGCAGAAAATCAGTTTCCTGAAAATTCACACGGGCGTGTGAAAATTCCACACGCCCGTGTGGATGCCCGATTCTAGTCTTATTTAAACAGCGATTTAAGACAAGATCCTTTTCTCATCTTTTTCCCATCTTTGGAGGCGCTTGCGGCTAGGATTTGGAAAGGCTTTGGCTAGGTCCTTGGAGTGGTTTTACGGCCTTTAACACCGCATTCCTTTAGAAGATAGTTATTGGGGGAGCTTTCGTCGGCATCGATTCGGTGAGGTGTGCCCTAAGCTTGACGAGGGATCCCTTGGAGAAGACGAGGCAACTCCACAAGGCCATTGATACGGACTACAAGGGGGTTTTACCTACGGATTGCATGCTTTTACATTTAATTTCATTATTGATTATATCTTGCTCCATAGAGAGCTAAACTCCTAGTGAGTGCTTGGACTTGTAAGCCCTAGGATGCTAGTGGGTGCTTGGACTTGTAAACCCTAGGATGATTTTGTTTCATTGATCTTTTATTATGCTTCTTTAATTGATGTTTTTAATTGAGTTCCAACCTTGAATGCTTGTTGATGATTTTGTTTCATTGATCTTTTATTATACTTCTTTAATTGATATTTTTAATTGAGTTCCAACCTTGAATGCTTGTTGATGATTTTGTTTCATTGATCTTTTATTATGCTTCTTTAATTGATGTTTTTAATTGAGTTCCAACCTTGAATGCTTGTTGAATTGATTTTCCCTTAGAGTGACACTAGGGTTGAGAATCTATCTTGGTAATCCTTGTGGATGAGTGACACACCATGAGAGTTAGCTTGGACTTGTAAATCCTAGGATGATTTTGTTTCATTGATCTTTCATTATGTTTTTTTAATTGATGTTTTTAATTAAGTTCCAACCTTGAATGCTTGTTGAATTGATTTTCCCTTAGAGTGACACTAGGGTTGAGAATCTATCTTGGTAATCCTTGTGGATGAGTGACACATCATGAGGGTTAGACAAAGCTAGGTTGGTGAGGGTCGAGAGGGTGAGTCTAGAGGTAGGGGAACGTCCCCTTTCCCTTCCGATGTGATTTATCCTATCTCCACGTTCGAAGAGTTTTTTGCGGTCATAATAGAGTGAAGTGCTAAGAGACAAACTCCACTGGGGCTTAGTTGCTCGAGCAACAGAGTGAAGTGTTGAAGTAATCCTTAGTTCTGGGCTTAATTGTGACTAAGGGTCTTTCGCCTTGACCAAAGGATTAGATTTATATTAGGGAATAGGGTTTATCACTTGGAGTCTCCAAATCTTCATGCAACCCCACACAGTGTGAGGCGTCGAGAGTATCCCTTTCTGCCGGGGTATAGTATGAGGGTTAGTCACGGTTGACCTTAAGTTTGGGACCTTGTGTCTTAGGATTTCCACGACTCATTAGACATCAGTTAGGAGACATAATGATTGGTCTTGTACTTGAAATAATAGTCCTAGGGTGAGCAATATTCGGGTACCCCATTTTATATCGATTGCCTCTCTTATTATTCTATTGCGTCTCTTTCTTCTTTACTTTATTTCTATTTGCATTGATATTGTTCACACCACTCTTAAATCGTTTTCACTATAGTTAAATAGCAATTCTTGTGCTTCTACACTATTCCCTATGGATACGACTACCCACTCACCAGAGTACTTTATTACTTCGACAACCCGTGCACTTGCGGAACACACTCACAAGGGGTGTGTCATTGATGCTTTGGTTAAGCTACCTATAAATCCAATGTGGCGGGTTGAAAATGGGTTCAGAAATGGGTATCTTGCCCAATTAAAAAGAACGGTGAAGTTAAAGATTCCAACAAGCACATTAAAGGTTATTCCTAACATGGATTAAATTACGAGATGTGCATTATTGAATGTGAGAAAAGTGCATATGATGAGTATATGAAGGTACGGAAAAATTGTAATTTTATTTTCCACCACCTTATGATCTATGGTATTTGGATTTTAATTTTATTGTTCATGTAATGCAGAATCATAAGGAGGCAGCCGGTCTTTATGGAAAAGTTTTCCTTTCTTCAATGATCTTGTCGTGGCCTTTGCAAGAGATAAAGCACATGGAAGTGTAAGAGGAAATATTGGTGATGATGCCAAGCAGTATTTACATGAGAATGTCACATTGGATGATGACACCAGCTTCTTTCAATTTGCAAGTGATGATGTTTGTACGGATACACAGGAACCCATTCCGACTCCATCACCCATAGGATCAGAAATATGTAACTCAAGAGCATGTCGAAAGAGAAAAAGTGTTGTGGACCAATCAGTAGAGAAAATTTCACAAAATTTGCACAATTTCGTTGAAGTTGTTGGTCCAGGATTTAAGACACTAGCCGATGCCGCTGCACGTGAAGTAGCTTGTGATGAGGCCTGTGAAGCCCGTGAGAAAGCACATGAGAAAACACGTGAGGATGCTCTTGCTAAAATTGTGAAATGAAAAACATATTGCTACAAGTACTTTTTGAGATTGATGGCCTTTCTAATGATGAGGGGGTGTTCATCTTATAGGTTTTTGATAATTAATTAGTTATATCTTTTCAATGTTCTTAAAAAATGTAATTACAAATAACTAATTATATTTAATAGTATTAATTATTAGCTAATTAATCATATTAATATTTAAATATAAAAGTTAGAATGCAATTGTAGTACTATAAAATTAAATAATTATTATTAATAATTAATTAGTTACATTTTTTTCAATGTTTTTGAAAAATATAAATACAAAAAACTCATTATATTTAATACCATTAATTAATAGCTAATTAATGATATTAATATTTAAATTCCAAAATTAAAATGAAATTTTAGCATTATAAAATTAAATAATTAGTATAATAATTAATTAGTTACATTTTTTTCAATGTTTTTGAAAAATATAAATACAAATAACTCATTATATTTAACACCATTAATTATTAGCTAATTAATGATATTAATATTTAAATTCAAACATTAGAATGAAATTGTAGTATTATAAAACTAAATAATTATTATTATTAATTAATTAATTACATGTTTTTGAAAAATATAAATACAAATAACTCATTGTATTTAACACCATTAATTAATAGTTAATCAATGATATTAATATTTAAATTTAAAAATTAGAATAAAATTGTAGCATTATAAAATTAAATATTTATTTTGGTAATTAATTAGTTACATTTTTCAGTGTTTTAAAAAATTATAATTAACAATAAATCATTATATTTAACACCATTAATTAATAACTAATTTAATGATATTAATATTTAAATAAAAAAATCATAAGAGCTATAAGCGTCATTTTATCATACTTACTTTATTAACTTTTCTCATTTCCAATCAATTACACTTTCCAAACCATAACAACCAAACATATTCTTCATTCTCACTCCTACTCCACTACCCCTCTTGTCACTCCCAATTCACTCCTCCTCCAATCCACTCCTGACAATCAAACATACTGTAAATGCATTTATAAAGATAAAATTAAAAAAATTAAAAATTAAAAAAATTAAAAGAAACTAATTATTGCGGGTAAATTTTTTCAGTGAGTACCTAAATTTGACCTTATATCAGTTTGAGCACTAACTTTCAATTTGTATCAAAATGAGCACCAAATTTTAGTTTCATTTCTCCAACTGGGTAATTGGGGATTTCTGGTGGATTTTTGGTGATGTGGACGCCATAAAGCTTGTGTGAATGCCCTTGGTCCACATCATTATATTAGCATGGAAGAATATATTACTATTTATTTCAATAATAATGAAATGGTTTTTTTTTCCAGTTACAAGGGTTTTTATGAAGTATCCAAAAGTCGGAGAGTTGGCCAGATGATGCGGATAGATAATTTATGCCATATTAGCATAGAAGAATATATTACTTTTCTTCGGAACTGTGCAACAAGTGGAAATCTAGAAGCTTCTTTGACACTTGGTATGGTGAAAATATATGATTACAATATTTATTATTGTTAGATAAATCATAGTATTAATACCATAAACTAATTTTTAAAATTGGTTTGCAGGTAGAAGTTATAAAGTTGAAAATGGATTCAGGCATCTAATATTTACATAATGCAGCTTGTAAAGGTTATTTTCTTATACGATATGCAGCTGGGATTATTTTATATAAATATTAGTTGAGATGTATTTCTAGAATGACAATGTTGAATTTAGTTTCTTATGGGAAAATAGGTAATGTTTCGGAAAGCAATAGAGAGCAAAAGATCAGGTAATCCGACAATAAACAATTACTGATATATTGTAGCAAAATTTCATAGAGGGATAGTATGGAGTATAGAAGACATATGGATGGAAAAGGAGGTATGGGAGTGTGACAAAGAGTTTTGTGGTCAGAAGGGGAATGATATCATGTACAATGGATGGTTAGGTGCAGATGGATTTGTGTTGAGTTTTGCAGCTATATTTGTAGATGGAAATATGAATTTAATTTGCTTTTTGAACTTATGTAATATTTGTATTATGTAGGTTTTTTCCCCTAGTTTTCTGTGTTTGTAATATGGTGTTGTATATGTACTTTTTCAATGAATGTGGTATGCAATGTGTTTTTGAAGTAGAAATTGGTTGAAGGTTCTATTAATGTAATAAAGGAGGGTGTCTTAATTGTGTTTTTGTTATTTAAAAAATCACTATATAGATGTGTATATGCTGAGCTGATCATCTTCAAGCAGAGATGAAATAATATAAAGCAAATGATAGGTGCTGGACAGATCCCTGTCTGGAATCAGCAGAGGGGGAAAAAAATAGATGAATCCATGTATATATAAAAAGTACTATTGTATTTGTCGATTAATATTTATTATGGTAGAAATACAGATGATATTTTTTTAACAGCCATTATAGTATAAAATCACTAATTGTCAATTTATTATATTTATATTTTTTTCATCTGAATTTCTTAATTGATTCAATTACATATATTAATTGAGTATATATAAAAGAATATGCTACCTAATAACCCATTTGAGAATTAATGCTACTTGTTTATATATATATATATATATATATATATATATATATATATATATAAGTATTTGATCACTTTCACAAAGGTCTTGATTATCAAACTATATTCATATTCTAAAAAAAACATAAAAAATTGATTTCATTCATAACAAAACTCACCTCAATTATCTTATTCTACTCAAGAACACAGCTTTAATCTTGCAATACATCATTGCAAGTGATGAGCAACATGTTTATTATAGTATCAAAGATAAAGGAAATGCATTAGATTGGCAAAAACTCTGCAAAATGGTGGTAATACTGATCGAACCATCATCATCACCATCAACCAAATGATAATGATCATCACTAATCTCCAAGTTATACTCAGAACAATATTCCTTCTTCTCCTCCGAAGTAGGAGGCGGCGGAGATGGCGATGGAGGAGATGGAGAAGGCATAGTAAGAAACATATAGGAAAAATTAGTCTGAGCTTTATCGATACCTCTAAGGGGCATTTTGGTTTGCGGTAATGATGTATTATCATGTAATGATATTACTGTGGTTATAAGATCAGGAATGTTATATGTACAGGAATGTTGTGGTAATTTATGATAACCATGTTTGGTTGAAAACTCATATAACATAGTAATCAACTTGGTAATGTTCTAAATTTTCCAAAATACCCCTATGTCTACCATTTTGTGCAAGTTTAAATTTAAAGTAAAATAAAATTTTGGATAAAAAAATTAA
This sequence comes from Dioscorea cayenensis subsp. rotundata, assembly GCF_009730915.1. Lineage (NCBI taxonomy): Eukaryota > Viridiplantae > Streptophyta > Magnoliopsida > Dioscoreales > Dioscoreaceae > Dioscorea > Dioscorea cayenensis. Next base: position 10,244,274 of record NC_052486.1, read on the forward strand.
ATTTTCAAAGTTAAACTTATTCCCAAAATAATGTTATTCAAATTTAATTTTTAATCCAACGAATAAAATATGAAAATTATTATTTTTAAACAATGGGCATATTTGTCCAAATAATGTTTCAGATTACCACCAACTTGGTAATCTAACATAGCCACCTATTTTGATGGTAATGAAATTACCAAGTTTCTTGGTAATCTTCACAGGTTGGTAATCATAGATTACCATTAATATTACCATCAGCATCAATCCAAACATGGTAATCTGAAAAGATTACCACATAATAGGCGGTAATGTTTTCACATTACCAGGAACCAAACGACCCCTAAAGGTGATTAACGACATGTCATAAGCCAATGCTGCTTTTTCTGGTGTATCAAATGTGCCTAACCAGTGTCTCTTCTTGATAGAAGGGTTTCTAATCTCCGCCGCATAACGTCCCCATGGTCTCTTTTGTACTCCTAAGTATTCTGTTGATGCTCTAGATCATCTTCTCTGGTGGCGGGGTAAAATGATGCATTGTAAGTCAGTTATGTCCATAGATGTGCAATGTTAATTGTTACAAGTTTGTACAGTATCCTATCTCTATATATATAGTTGCATGCAATCATTTATGTATATATATATATATATAGTTTGGAGAAAGAATTGAATTAGAGTTTTATAGAGTAATGTAAGTGCTGTTGGGATGTCATACTGCAGCTACTGTGGATGTCCTTAGATTTAAAATCAAGGGTCGTCCTTAGATTACGAATCAATTCTATTTATTACCATTATGAAATAAAAATTAGAAAGTGTAAAACTTACTTTGTTTCTTTAATGAGAAATAGGTTCAATACACCAAACTTAAGACAAAACAAAATACTAATGTTGTTGTAAAACATTTGTACAATAACATCTTTTTATAAGAACATTTGTATAATAACACCTTTTTATAAGAAATGAAGTAGTTATATATATATATATATATATATATATATATATATATATATATATATTTATATACTTTTTCCCCTGTATAAGGGAGTGAAAGGTCAAAGATAAATCACACAATCTAGTTTACAGGTTGTAAAAGTCAATGAATTTTACATTTAACAGAGAAAAGTCAACAATTGTGGCTTGATCATACCCCCTACAAGCCGGCCCACACACAAACAAAAAACACAAAAAAAGAAAATACACATCAGTATGTCATCATAAGATATGTAAATGGTGATCCAGATCTTTTGGTATCAAGGGCAAAACAAAATCCAAGCAAAGATCTCTTGTCAATTATTTCACACAGTTAGAGATAGCTAGTCACAGCTAGCAACTGATAGAGAGATAGATATTGGAGATTTCTTAATAATTATAAATAGAAACACTTTTTCTCTTATCATAAATTTTCTAGTTCTCCATTTTCTTATCCCTTGAAATATTTTTTCCATTATTACTAAATCAAAAAACAATCATCTTCAAATGCACCACATTAACATACTTACTAGACAAATAGGTTTAATGTGTAAACCTTAGATCAAACTCAATACATATATCTTTGATTTGTCATAAATCAGCAAAAGAGCACGGAATGCAGGTTTTTCCATATTACTTGTCTCAGACAATAAACATGCATTATTTTAAGCAAAGAGATCATCTACAAAGCTTTACTATGTCATATGCAAATATTTTAAACCAAAACAAAGAAGAAAAACCTTAAAGTTTTATCTCCATTACTGAAATTATTGATATTACTAAAAACATGCATAAACCCTTACATTTTATTTTATAAAAGGGAAAATTTAAAATAACAATATTTTTTTAAATATACCTATACAACAAATCACTTAACAAAATATATTTAGCAATTTTTAGAAATAAACAATTTAAATTGATTAACAATCAATTAGCAAATAAATCTAAAAAAAATGCTGAGTAAAATCCGTTATAATCCAATCTCAAATTACCAAATTGTCTTTATTACTTATAAAAAGTAAGATAAATAATTATTATTACTCTCTATCTTAATTGTAAAATAAAAAAAAAACAATCAATTAAAACCAACAAATCTTCTAATTATCTTCATCAATGTTAGAAGATCAAAATTAATCATGCATATGTATTTCTAAATTTAGATATAAATTCAATATAACAAATCACTTAACAAAATATATTTAGCAATTTTTAAATATAAACAACATAAATTGATTAACAATCAATTAGTCAATAAATCCAAAAAAAAAAACCTCTTAAGGGGGCGTTTGTTTCGCAGTACCATGGTAATGAGATTACCGTGGTAATAAGATTGAAAATGTTATATGTACGGGAATGTTGTGGTAATGCAAGATTACTATGTTTGGTTGAGAATTTACATTACTAGTAATCTTTCATTACCATATTTGATTAGTTATAGTAATCATCTCACTAATATGTCAAATTTACCAAAATACCCTTAAATATAAAATTTTGAAAAATATAATTTAAAGTATTTAGATAAATAAATAAATAAATTACAATATTAAAAATTACTTTTTTACAAAATTTTAAAATACCTTTGTATTTACCAAATTACCCTTAAATATAAAATTTTGAAAAATATAATTTTAAGTATTTAGATAAATAAATAATTAAAGTATAATATTAAAATTTATTTTTTGCACAATTTTTGAAAATACCTTTGTATTTACTAAAATACCCCTATAAATAAAATTTTGAAAATTTTAATTTAAAGTATCTAGATAAATAAATAATTAAATTATAATATCAAAAGTTATTTTTTCACAATTTTTTAAATATAGTTGTATTTACCAAAATACCCCTATGTATAAAAATTTGAAAAACTTAATTTAAAGTATTTAGATAAATAAATAATTAAATTATAATATAAAAAATAATAAGGAAAAATAAAAACTAGGGTTTTGATAATGAGTGTAATAAGGAATTAGATTAAATGAGTTTGAGCATAATTGGAAAAACATTACACTTTACCACCAACTTGGTAATCTGGATGAACACCTTTTTTGGTGGTAATCACATCACCACCTTATTTGGTAATATTTCATTATTGGTAATCTCACATTACCATCAATATCACCACTGCTACAGTAACCTAACATGATAATCTGAACACATTAGCACCAGATTCCCGATAATGTTTCCATATTACCACGAACCAAACGCCCTCTAAGAGTTATTATAATCCAATCTCAAACTACCAAATTGTCTGCATTAATTATAACAAATAACATCAGTAATTAAGCAATCAATTAAAACCAACAAATATTATAATTATCTTCGTCAACATTAAAAAATCAAACTTAATCATGAATATATTTCTAAATTTAGATATAAATAAAAAAAGCCAATCATGTTAACGATTTCTGTTATTTATTAAAAATAAAAAATATCAGTTATATTGTAATTTATCCTTGTGTAGTAGTTATGTGTCAAAGAGTTTTTATGACTTTGTAATTTGTTAAAGCTACAAAATTATACACACATACCAACTATTATTCCCAAGAGCTTTGATATATGTTTGGTTTGTATGAGCTTAGTTCATACTGAGGTTTTTGTCTATAGTTTTTTTCAGTATATGTTAGCATTCTTAGAAACATTATAGGAAATCATATGCTATTGTTCATGAAAATATCTTGATTTATGAAATGATTCAAAAATGTTATTATTAAGCCATGATCAGAATAATGAAATTACCATCAAAGATTATATTTATTAATATTATCAAATACAAAATTAGAAAGTATAAAATTTACTTACTGATTTTCTAAATGAGCGATAACCTCAATCTGTCAAACTTAAGATTAAGTATATGTGTTATAATGAAATGACTTACAATGCAATGGCACCCTTTTATAAGGGATGAAAGTTTTTAATCTCAGTAGCGATGCATCAAAATTATATCACGACATCAATGCCTAAGTTGTAACCAATTATATACTATCAATTTAAATGTCAACAATTTAGGCTCAATTATGCTAGTAAATATGATAGCATCACATCAACCATTTTAAAAAAAAAAAATTTTACTCACATGTCTAATGACTGTAACAACATATTAGCAATCAGAAGAGAAAACATTATTTTTAGCTCACAGACTTGATTATTGTGATAAGTTCAAAAGAATTAATATTCAAGCTCAATCATTGTTCCAGAGAACCAAAAATGCAAGAAAACAAAATGTAATTCTACAGTTCCAACATGCAACATTAACTGGTGGAGATGCCATAATAATGCCTTTAGGAATGAAAATGATAATAAACAATAACATTGATGACATTTGGGTTCCAATCAACTAAATCATCAAACACTCACCAACTTTCAAGCAGTCAAAACTTTAAACTAATTTCCAATCCACAAAGTATGATTTGAAGTTTAATTCTATATTAACTACACTAACCAATCAGTCTACGAACGAAGAATATCAAACATCTGAAAAGGGGGGAAAAATCAAAAACATGAAATCACATACATTCTCATGATCCAAATGGCTTAGAAGCTTAATCTCTCTGAGAGGATGCATGATTGATTATATGATGAAAAGGAAAGAAGAATAGAATAAGAGTTTTATATTAAAATTACCAATTTGAAGGTGAGAAATGAGAAGAGAATCATGAACAACAATGCTAGTTATGGATGGGACTATGACAGTAACCTTTTGAACACCTTTAAGAGGCTTCAGAATTTCCTCAATTAAAGAGTCTTCCAAAGTGCAGCAAAGCCCAAGAACATCAAAGTAACCATTCTCATACTTTGTTGTTTCTTTGCTTCTCTTCTCATCCTCCATCTCTTTTAATTTCTGATCTCTGATACAAACCCAAACCCAGCAAAAAAAATACATAAATAACATTTATGATTCCTTCTAAAATGAAAACAGAAAACAAATAAGAAAATCTCTTCAAGCTATATCTTTGGCCCTTCCTATATATAAATTCTCATTTTCATAGATTTCATCAACACCACCTCCAACTTGAAAATAACAACAAAATAAAACACAACCAAATCTCAACATAATTAACTCCCCAAAACATTTCTTAATCACAATGCTTTAACTAACTTTTACCATTTGATGCAAATGTTGCATTCTTGAAGCTCCAAAAGGACACACTAGGAACACCAATCATCAAATATTACATCATTACCTTATACAATCACTTGTATAAATATTAAAAAAAGGGGAAAAGGAAAACAAACCATGGGGATGGCTAGTGCATCAAAGAGACCGGCGTTGCATTTCTTTTTAGAATTATTCAGCCTAAGAAAATACATCTGAGCATGACTTCCAATCTAAGAAGCAGTTCTTGTTCTCACAAATCTCTCCATACCTATCAGAAAAGTCATGTGTTCTTCTGTTGTCCATGGTCTTCCTATTCTCAAAATTAATTTAAAAACCACTTCAAAATCATATTAGAATTTATATAAAAATGCATTAAAAAGAGCAATTAAAGATCACCATTTGTCCGCACATATCCTCTTGACTTAGCTTTGGATGATGTAGCAAGGTTTCCATCAAAGAGATAGCCTTGATCTTTGGTTTCTCCTGTTTTGGTGATTATTGTGGAGAGGTTGTTCATGCTTTGGCTTCAAAGATGAGCTCAAGTTGACCTACAAAGCCAAAAGGCCGCATGAAAAGGAAGAAGAGGGAAGCAATAAGATCCACTCTAACTCAAGTTTTCATGGTAAAGGACTTGGTTACCTCAAGAATATGAAGATGAAGTGCTTCTTCTTAGACTTCATTGTGATTCTACCTGTCATGCAGGTATAGGGTTCACCGTTTAATGAGTAGAGAAGAGAGAAGAAAGCTCGTTTGTAGCCGAAGGACCGTGCCAGGCATCGGAAGAGAAGGGATCAGAGAAAGAGAGATCAGTGACAGCAAACGGAAGGAAATCATGGAGATGATGAGGGTTGGGATCGTTGGGATTGTTGAGTTCTCTCCCGATTGCTCCACATTTAGATCTAGGGTTAGAAGGGCAACAACCAACAAACCAATCCAAGCCATTTGATATTCAATAAAACATACCAACCATAGCAAGACAAATGTCCAACAAAGAAAAACTAAAACAAATAGTGAATTTTGGGGGATAGGATTAAGATGTAGCAAGGTTTCCATCAAAGAGATAGCCTTGATCTTTGGCTTCTCTTGTTTTGGTGATCATTGTTGAGAGGTTGTTCATGCTTTGGCTTCAAAGATGAGCTCAAGTTGACCTACAAAGCCAAAAGACCGCATGAAAAGGAAGAAGAGGGAAGCAATAAGATCCACTCTAACTCAAGTTTTCATGGTAAAGGACTTGGGTACCTCAAGAATATGAAGATGAAGTGCTTCTTCTTGAACTTCATTGTGATTATGCCTGTCATGTAGGTATAGGGTTCACCGTTTAATGAGTAGAGAAGAGAGAAGAAAGCTCGTTTGTAGCCGAAGGACCGTGCCAGGCGTCGGAAGAGAAGGGATCAGAGAAAGAGAGATCAGTGACAGCAAAGGGATGGAAATCATGGAGATGATGAGGGTTGGGATCGTTGGGATTGTTGAGTTCTCTCCCGATTGCTCCACATTTAGATCTAGGGTTAGAAGGGCAACAACCAACAAACCAATCCAAGCCATTTGATATTCAATAAAACATACCAACCATAGCAAGACAAATGTCCAACAAAGAAAAACTAAAACAAATAGTGAATTTTGGGGGATAGGATTAAGATGTAGCAAGGTTTCCATCAAAGAGATAGCCTTGATCTTTGGCTTCTCTTGTTTTGGTGATCATTGTTGAGAGGTTGTTCATGCTTTGGCTTCGAAGATGAGCTCAAGTTGACCTACAAAGCCAAAAGACCGCATGAAAAGGTAGAAGAGGGAAGCAATAAGATCCTCTCTAACTCAAGTTTTCATGGTAAAGGACTTGGGTACCTCAAGAATATGAAGATGAAGTGCTTCTTCTTGGACTTCATTGTGATTCTGCCTGTCATGCAGGTATAGGGTTCACCGTTTAATGAGTAGAGAAGAGAGAAGAAACCTCGTTTGTAGCCGAAGGACCATGCCAGGCGTCGGAAGAGAAGGGATCAGAGAAAGAGAGATCAGTGACAGCAAAGGGATGGAAATCATGGAGATGATGAGGGTTGGGATCGTTGGGATTGTTGAGTTCTCTCCCGGCTGCTCCACATTTAGATCTAGGGTTAGAAGGGCAACAACCAACAAACCAATCCAAGCCATTGGATATTCAAAAAAACATACAAACCATAGCAAGACAAATGTCCAACAAAGAAAAACTAAAAGGAATAGTGAATTTTAGGGGATAGGATTAAGATGTAGCAAGGTTTACATCAGAGAGATAGCCTTGATCTTTGGCTTCTCTTGTTTTGGTGATCATTGTAGAGAGGTTGTTCATGCTTTGGCTTCGAAGATGAGCTCAAGTTGACCTACAAAGCCAAAAGACCGCATGAAAAGGTAGAAGAGGGAAGCAATAAGATCCTCTCTAACCCAAGTTTTCATGGTAAAGGACTTGGGTACCTCAAGAATATGAAGATGAAGTGCTTCTTCTTGGACTTCATTGTGATTCTGCCTGTCATGCAGGTATAGGGTTCACCGTTTAATGAGTAGAGAAGAAAAAATATTTGTAAAAACTTTGTGTGTGTTTATTTTAAAATAAAATCAATGTGATCTTTTATTATTATTAGACCATCTATAGTTCCTTTAATTTATAAAAAAACCAATTATTTATATATTTACAGATACAGGCATCTTAAGCACCTTGCTAGTATCATATATGTTTAATTTGTTCTTCCGCTTTTTATTTGATAAAATTATCCACCATCCATTCTACTTTTAAGTAAGGAAAAAAATTATAGGATATGTTGGCCATAATCAAAACTAAATTATTAATAATAAAAATTAATATTTTTTTCATTCTATATGTAGATATATTTCAAAAAGTTTAAATATTATTTTTTTAAGTAAAATCACTGCATAATCACGGGTTTAATATTATGTTAAATGATTCAAATAGGCGTTGACTTTTTAAACCTATAATAAAGACACCCTAATCCATATTAATTAACCTCAATCAGTGTACAATGCTTCTTGGCAATATTTTTGAACTATGTTTGACATGTGAATCACTGAATGTGACACTCCAATAATGAAAGGTAGTCATGGAAGAAAGTTATATTGTGTAGATAGGTATTCCAAGAAGCCTATCATTTCATTGCACTGGCTCATCTTCTTTTAATAAAAATACTACCATTCTCTAGAACCAACTTAAGAAAAGAAATGAAATACAACCTTTGCAAGTTGCAAAAGGCTACATTCGGTAGATAATTAGTTAAACTAATTAATACTTACATGAACTCGGTTCTATTTTTATTATCGTCAAATAAAATAATAATATAATAAAATGCATAGCTATGGATTTTGTAATGAATAAAAAAACTAAATTATTAATATGTAAATAATTATCTATAGCTTACTTAACATGCTCTGTATGTTTCATTTATATATTATATTTTAATAATATATATATATAGTTTTTCTTTTCTTGCAATTGGACATTCTTAGCAATACAACATTCAAATTAATTTAACTAATTATTATAATTTACGTTATCAATTTAATCTAATTATATATTTTTTTCTTTCTAGCTTTATTCTTACAATACTATGCCTGTGTTTTTAAAGGGGTGTCGAATAGCGCTTCACATAATACTATTTTGTATTGACATGCATTTTGAAAGCTTAAAAGTAAAGGCTGTAAAGACATTGATTATTCTTTGTATCTACAAATATTGTATGAAAACTAAAATTAATAAATAACTTAAAATTCTTTTTAGCATTAGCCACCATTATATCACATAGCCATATGTTTAATTAACTAATTTATAAATTTTTTAAAAAATATAAATATTTATTACACCCAACAAAATTTTACTGTTTTAGAATAATTTACACATATTATTTAATTTTATAGCTATCACATTAATCCTATAATTAATTAATGCTTACATCATTCATTGAAGCAAATATCAATATCATTTTTTTATTTATATTTTCTTTATTTTGATTATTTTTTTCATTATGTGTGTTGTTGAGTTGTCAGGAATAATGTCTACTAATGAAGTTTTGTAATGTTATTTTTTAAAAAAAATATTTGGAAGAAAATGAGCTTCATTAGAAGAGCAATAGAAAATTTTTCTATTTTTTATATTCTCTAAAGAAACCACACCAAGTATAAATTTATGTTTAAAATATTATTAATTCAATATAAAAATTAAAAATTATCTATGATTTAATAATGAAATAAATTATTTTATTCCCAAAATAATTCAGTTACATAGAAAAAATAATCAATTGATTACTATATATTATTTAGGAAAATTTAAAATATTCATGAAAATTGATTAGTTTAGAAAACTCTCCCACTTGAATAATGTTTGAAGTGTTAATTAAAAATTTGAAACATGTTTGAATTGACAATTAAAAATTTATAAAACACCTTTGATGTATTTGAAAATCAATATCAATATACCATTATTTCAAAAGAATTTAACTTTGTTATTTTTATCTTCCAATTTATTCAAAAAACAATATTGAAATTAATATGAGTAATTGTGGATAAGCACATGTGATATGTGTTTTGGCATTAAAATAAAATTTTTTATCTATTTATTATTTATCCATGTCAATGCTCTTCAAACTTAAAAAATTGTTTTTAATTATTATGAAAACAGGGAAAAAAATATTATTTTTTATATCAGTGTACCTGTTTATATTGATAACCTTAAAAAACAATAAAATTTTATTTAAGTTGTTTAGAAAAAAATTTAAAAGAGAATTTTTTTAAAGTAAAAAAGCAAGATTTGTAATTATAAAATGTAAAACAATTTCGATTTTCCTTACGACAATAAAAATTTAATATAAATCCTAGAAATTTTAAGATTTTATAAAGAATGAAAAAAAACTTGTAATTTCAGGAAAAAAAAACTAAACTGGAAATAAGAATAGGAATGGATTTCCTTTTCAAAAAAAATTTTTAATTTCAAAAAATGAAATTCTTATTCATTAATTTCATGTATGATCTTTTTTTAATGTATATTAAAAATGGTAATTATTTGAAAAGATTAAAGAAAAATCAAATAAAAAAAAAGAAGAAAAAGCTAGTATATCAACACACAAATTCTAATTTTGAAATTAGTATTTTAGAGAGAGAGAGAGAGTTTGTGTACGTCTATTAATGTTTTTTAAAAATAAATTATTAAAAGATGCTATCTATTTTTTACTATATATATGGGTTATAATATATATATATATATATATATATTCATTTATTTAGTTTCCCTTTCTTCCCATTCACCATTTTTAGCATTTCAAAAAATAAATTAATTTTACTAATTATTATAATTTATGTGATTAATTTAATCTAATTATATGTTGTTTTTATCTTTCTAGCTTTATTTTTATAATGCTTTTCTTGTATTTTAAATGGGATGCGAAGAGGCCTTCACATAATACTATTGTCAATTACCATGTATTTTGAGATTCTAAAAGTAAAGACTTTAATTATTTTCTGTATCTACATATAAATTAAAAAAAAAAAGAGAATATCATGGGATAAAAAATAAAAAAATAAAAAATAAAAAATAAAAAAAAACTTTTCATTAGTTTCATTCTCCTTCTCCTCTGCATCTAAAAGGGGGAAAAAAAACCAACTCAACCAACTCAAACCTTGAATAAAAATTTTACAAAAAGATATTTAAATGGTAAAAAATGGTCTTTGTGTATTTTTCTCTCCAATCTAGTACATGTCAACAAAAATAAAATAACAAAATAAAATATTAAATGAAAATTTCATGGGGAGAAAGGCAAATAAAAAAAATTGAAAGGAAATGGAACCTTTTCTAGTTTTTTTTTCACTAATATTCTACCCCTGTGAAGAAAATCATAAACAAAATTTTTAAAATAAAATCAAAAAAATAATGAAGATAAACAATACTTTTTTTTGTAGTATTTTTTCACTAATCTTATACCTATAAAGTAAATCTTCAATGGTGAATTAAAAAACGAAATCAATTATATTTGAATGAACCATCAGAAATAATTTACCCTTGAACCCAAATCACAATACTTTTGAGTTAAAACCTGAGTTAAAACCAATCCACCTCCATTTGAGAATGGCAGGAACACGTAGGTCGTGTTGATGTTAACAGTCGTCGGTGATGGTGATGGTGATGTCAACGGTAACTCTGGCGGCAGATTTGGTGCGACGCGGTGGGATCGGCAAGGCAGCGATGACTGGTGAAGGAAAGGAGATCTGGCGGTGCAGGCAGGCCGGTGGCAGATTTGGGGAGGTGAGATAGGTAAATCTGGTGGAAGATCTGGTGCGGTGTGGTGAGATCTGGAAGAGGTGACCGAAGGAGGAAGAGGGCGGGTTGAGAGGAGATCTGGCGTGGCCGGAGATCTAGCATGGGTGGATTTTTTTTAACATTCAAGAAAGGATAAAGGGAAAATAAGGGTAGGTGGCAAATCTGGAGCGAGGCGGTAGATCTGGCAGAAGATCTGGTGTCTCGCGGGCAAAAAGAGCTGGCGGAGAGGAGACCTATGAGAGGAGATCTGGAGTGGGTGGATCTCTCTTTTTTTTCACAGGATAGAGAGGAGGAAGGGAAAAGAAAGGAGAGAGGGAAAGTCTGGAATACATTATGTACAGTTGGAGAGGTATTCTCCTCTTCATAGGCATTAATACAGTATAAAGAAAGAGTAATGCTATATCTGCCGAAAGATTTTACACTAATTGACTGCACGAACGACATGGATGCCACGTGTTCGTCCAATCAATTCCTTGTCAGCGTCATTTTAAATAAATAAATAATTAAAAATTAAAAAAATAAACAATAAATAAAACCCAACTAGCGCTCTTCTCACATCTTCTCCCCTCCTCTGCTCCTCCGCCACCAAGATCTCTACTCCTCTTATACTCCGCAGCCGATCGTCGTGGCATTCTTAGTCCACCAGTGTTGTCTGAGCTAGGGCTCTTTCTCCATTCACGCCGGAGCCTTAGCCCTAATTTCAGTCGCCTCATCTCCCACTCTCGGTGCCTCCATTGTCCCTCATCTTCCCGTTTCGTGCATTCTCCTTTGCACTTCGTCTTCTCCTTCCGAGCACTGCCTTAGCCCTAACTCTCCTCCTCTCCTTTTCGGCCTTTCCCTTTGGCAAATATAGCATTACATTATAATCTCTTTAGCTCATATAGTGTTTCTCTTCTCATCTTCCCCTCTTCTTTGCTTCTCTTTTGTCTCTGTAGTGGTGGAGTGGCTTGGAGTAGCTGCTCCTCAGTAGGCAACCGTCACTCATATGCTACAAGGAATTGGTGTCGTGGGAGAGAGGGGTGCTAGTGGTGTGGGAGGGAGTGGCTATGATGATGCGCAACCTAACATCAATTGGTGTGGCAGCTACTGCTGCAGCCATCGATTCAGTGTTCGTCCCTAATAGAGATTATGCACATCCGAGCCATTAAACTTCTTGCATTCCTTTTTCTTCCTCGTCTTTTTATTTGAGGGGTTTCTTGTTATTGATCTTGTGTTTTGCATTTTGTAGCTCGCTAGGTATCATTCGTGGTTATATGTCTCTGAATATTCAAGTAAGTTTGAGATTTCATCTTGTGTATCACTTCCTTAATAGATTTAATCTTGCATATGTCTCTGAATAGACATGGAGGTGCTTGAAATTCATGCTTGCTTGCTTTATATGTTTATATGTTTCTTCTTGTTTATTGTTATACATTTAAATTTATCAGTCATATCTTCTATTCTATTGAGGAAGTGATTTTGAGAGTCATGCTTGCTTGCTTTCTATGTTTCTATGCTAGCTTTAGATATCAAAGTAACTCTATACTTGTTACTCATCTTTGTGCTTTAGATATCAGAGGCTATTATAAAAACAACAGCAGATTCTGTATATTCTCATGTGAACATGGTACTATCTGCAACCTATAAGATTGCGCTTGGAAAAGACACAAACCTCTTCTACAGAGTAGCTGGATGCTTATGGCTGGTTTCTTTTGTTGGTGGTCATACTGATTTTCTTACTCTTGGATACACTGGTAAGTGACTCTCTTGGCTTTTTTTTTTCATTTGTGGATAGTGTTGCATTGATGGCATCATATGAATGAACTCTTCATATACTCAAAACCCATTGATGTGTTTTTATGACTTATAGGCACAATTATTGTGGTTTAGCCAAATAGAATTGATCGTGAAACTATCTCTAAATGAATTAGGGGATTACATTTCCATCTTCGGCTTTCATGAAGAAATGGACTATGATAGAAACATATTAAGTGAAATCTTTCTTGTGTATGATCACAATTGCCATAGGTATAAATTAGATGATGATAATATTTTTTCTGATAAAAGTAATCAACAAAATCCATATCAACCATACAAGACAATGCTCATTTCTACTTAAGAGATTCTAATATAATGAGGTATAAATTAGATGATGTTTCCAAATGGCCAATTTGTGACTTAAGAGATTCTTCCCTTCAATTTGTGAGTTTCTTGTTTCTACTTGAGATTTTAATGTAATGAGGCATGAATTTTCAATTTTTGAAGATATCTTGATTCAAATAATTATAAGGATAAAGTATGAGTCGATGAACCATACCAATGTTGGAGGATGATTATTATTTTCTATTCATAGGATTATAGCTCCACATGAAAGTTTCCTGGTTTTTAGTGTGGTGACTTATGAGACTGTACTTAAGCTCATCAATGGTGATACACTATCCCCATGAGTTGGATGGCATGTATCATTAAATATTAATGGCTCAGGTATCCTTTCCATGGACCATAACAAACTAGTGGCAATCTGTTTGGGCAACTACTGTCTTCTCAACAAAAGATAATGGTGAATTATGAAGCAGCCATGTTATCTTGTAGCTAGTAATGTTGAAGGATTAACTTGTATCGTTTGTTTTGAAAATTAACTTGATATTGATTAACTTCAATGCAGAGAAACAAGACCAAATCAATTGTTGGAGTCCTTCTTGCAGGGTGTAGCAGTGCTGAGAAAGACCAAATCAGTGTGAAGTTTTACTTTACTTATATGCTAAGAGTTGTATTATGAATAATTTGAGAAATTGTTGGAGCTAATGTATGTGAGATCAATTCTGAAATGCGAGGTTTGGATTTTGTATTTTTCTTAACCAAAATGGTAATAAAATGGAGTCCTTCCTGCAGACTGCAACATGCTGAGAACGACCTAAGTGCTTTTTGAGATTATATTATTTGGTATGTAATATTGAATTGAATCTGTATTTTTATTTTGCAAAAGTTTCAAATCCCCCAAAAGAGTTCATTATACTAGCCTACATCAATTTGGCCTTTAACAGACATCTCTGATTAGGATCAACTAAAGTTCCCAAAATCCAGAAAATTGAAGAGTAGTTTTGCATTCATGAAAGTACTAACGCTACTCAGCTAAATTTCAATTAATGTCAAATGAAGAACACAAAGGATATTTATTAATGTTTGAAATCATCACTACAACCATTCACTTATCATTTGCAAACTAATGAATCAAACACCATCTGCTGAAAACCATACAAAACCATTCTATTTGGTTTTCAAAATCATACAACACAGTTAGAGAAACTGTATCTACATACAATGGATCTCTATCTGAACATCCATACAGAAAAATAAGCAGGACCTAAAAACATTAAATTATAAGCTACTTGTTCCAAAAACCAGTAGAACCTTTAACTCCACTAGAGTACACAGATTACATAACAATAACACCACCTGAGCATGTGAATGAAATGAACCAAATCATAAACAGATGAGAGCGTCGGAGTTGGCTTCGGTGATGGGGTCGGCTTCGGCAGGACTTGGTTGGCGCTGGAGAAGATGTTCAGAGACAATGAAAAGGAGTTGGCATCAGCGTCGTTGTCGGTGATGGGGTCAGCGTTGGCAGGACTTGATGGCACCAGAGAAGAGAGGTTCGGAGACGACGAAGTGTGTCGGCGACGGTGATGGGGTTCGGAGAGAAAGAGGAATTAGGGCCAAGGTCTTCGGATAAGAGAGGGATGAGTTCTCGGAGGAGAAGATGTGAGAAGAGCCCTAGCTGGGTTCGACGCCGGTGGCCATAGAATGCCCTAGAGGAGAGGTAGAGTTCTCGGGGGAGAAGATGTGAGAAGAGCCCTAGCTGGGTTTTGTTTATTTATTTAATTATTATTTCTTTTCTTTCTTTCTTTATTTATTTATTTAAAATGATGTTGACAAGGAATTGATTGGACAAACACGTGGCATCCACGTCGTTCGTGCAATCAATTTGTGTAAACTCTTCGGCAGATATAGTATTATGCATAAAGAAAAGGGGAAAAAAACAAGGCTAAGTTTTGGAATTTAATTTTTGCACATATGAATAATAATGGTGGAGAATTAGAATCTCAGTTTTTTAAAATATTTGTAAGAGTTTAAGATTGCCTGACCAGTGACCATCAAACCCTTAATTTTAAGTTAACTACATGTCAATTGTTAATATATAGTACATATATATATATATATAATTATAATAAAATAAAAAAAATTAGAAAAATAATTTTTTTTTAAAAAAAAAGAAGAAAAAATTAAGGTTAACCTCAGATAAAATGAACTCATCAAGCCCTTCTCCTCTTAAATCCATGGCAAAGAACAAAAGCAAAGGCGCGGCGGAGGAGAGCTTGGTCCCCGAGGCCACCGTCGAGGCGCTGCACCGGACCCTCGACGCCGTCGATGACCTCCAGGCTAACCTCACCGAGTTCCTATCCATCGCCGAACCGGATGTGCTGGCTGAGCTCCACCCTCTGCAACGCGCTCGCGCTTTTCTCCTCCTGGCTAAGTCCACCTCTGCTCTACTCTCCGGTGAGACTCCCTGCTTACATGGCTTCGCTTTCTCTGCTTCGTGCTTTTCTTCTCCTGGTTCTGTGTCTTTTTGTTGCTTTTGATTGGTATCTTTGATCTTTTGTAACTTGTGCTTTTTTTCTGATATTGGATTTGACATGCTAGTTCTTCCTTTGAGTGCATTGTTCTTGTATGGTTTCTGATCAAAAGCTAATCTTTTGATTGGTGTTAAACTTCTTAATTTGTGAACAGTGAGGTTGAGATGCGGCGGAATGCATTGTTCTATTATGGTTTCTGATCAAAAGCTAACGCTTTGATTGTTATTAAACTTCTTAATTTGTGAACAGTGAGGTTGTGGTGTGGTGGAATGCATAGTTCTATTATGGTTTCTAATCAAAAGCTAATGCTTTGATTGTTATTAAACTTCTTAATTTGTGAACAGTGAGGTTGAGGTGTGGTGGAATGCATAGTTCTGTTATGGTTTCTAATTAAAAGCTAATCTTTTATTGCTATTGATTTCTTAATTTGTGAACAGTGAGGTATGTATTGCAATGCATTGTTCTGTTATGGTTTATTATTGAAAGCTTATCATGTGATTTTTATTGAACTTCTTAATTTGTGAACAGTGAGGTTGAGGTGCAGTGGAATTTGCCCGGATGATCATCCGATCAAGTCAGAATTTGTAAGATCTTTAGTTATTATTTTGCTCTTCGTAACAATTTGAACGAGGAATAATCATATGTGGATATCTCTTGTGTTTTGATTGTAGGAGAGGCTAAGCTTGTTTGAGGACAAGTTGGAACGCTTTACTGATTGGGATAGAGGTATTAGATATTGTATTTTTGTTGTTTAAGCACATGTCTTGTTCTTTTTAGTTATGTTATCAGCTAAGCTTTTGTGATAGCTGATTTTGTTTCTATGTTTTAAACTGCGTTGATTCTTTCAAAACTGATCATTGAAATTTTCTCCACTTTGTTTATATTAATTCATTAAAGTTTCCTCTGGTCAGAAAAACATTATATATCTATTCATAAATGGCAAGGTTTTATGTTGCTTAATTTTCATTTTGTTCTTTTAGAACCACTGCGGCCATCAACCACATTAAATAGTCAGGCAGCAACCCGGTTCATTGAGCATTCTTTACCAGATTTAACACAAGGTAGACTAATTGGATTTTGTCGTTTGCTTGTACTTATATTTTCTTTCATTATTTGCTGATTCTTAGCGGCTTGTGCGAATTCCAGAACAGAGGAAGAGCATGCGTGATATCAGCAGAGGACAGATCAACCGAAACAGATTTGATGATCGTAGGACAAGAAAGAAAAGAAAGCACCAGACAACCGAGAACCAGTCTGTCCGTAGTGCTGCACAAGAGTTTCTTGAGAAAGCTGCTCAAGAGCTTTTTGGTTCTAATGATCATGGAGTCAAGGGCCCCTTACGAAATGACACATCTGATGAAGAAGATGCACAAATAGGTTAATCCACAGCAATTCTTTTTTACTTTCAGATTATAATGAGTTTGGGCATGTTTAGAACACTGGTTTTGATGTGATTTCAGTTTTTCACTATGTAACCTTCACACATGATTCAGAATTTCTATTCTTAATGCATTTACAGTTAATATTTTCCTAGTATATTAACATTTAAAAGATGTGTGGAAGTTAGGATTTATTATCTGTACATAAGAAGGCAGCACTTAGTCATCACCTGAAAGTTTATAAAATGGAACAAGGTCATTTATAGGACGCCATGCTAGTCAAGGTGCCCTCATGAGAGGGAATTACACATACAGCTCACGATTGTTTTGTCACTAACCCTAATTTTGATGCTAAATTACTGGAGAAAACTTTGGGAAAAGTTCAAGGATTTAGTTTAGAGAAAATAAATGGTGTTTCGTAGTTGGCGTAGGTCAGAGGTTTCATATAGAGTCTAGGATAACAGCAAGAATCTTATAGAAGGTTGTGAGCATTGTGAAGGTTCAAGTGAGCCAGTATATTACTTTAGTGCTGCCATAGTCAATGAGACTTTCTACTCTGACAATTTGAGACATGAGGGGGAAAAAAAACTGGCCATTAAGTTATTAACAATAGTACAAATAATTTACCAATTGCATTGCGTCAAGGTAGGTATGCAGTGGGAAAGGATTTGGCCTTTTCAATAACCTACTTTGTAGGAGAGCAACTGAGTACATTGTCTTAAAGATCATATTTTTTTCTCATAACTGTTTCTTTTAAGTTAATATTATATGTCATGGCACCTGAATACGACAAGGACTTCTTCAACGACAACAAAGAAGCCATGATGTCATTATAAATGAAAGCCAAGTTGAGATGATTGGCTAAATTTCTTATTAGTAGGTAAATGAAGATCAGCTTTCATACATGCCATCAAATCTATATTTGGCTAGTGATTTGCTTGCCCCATTTGACAAGATTTTACACCTGACATAACGTAGCGAGAAGATTTTCTCTTAATTGGTGTTTATGTGCAAGCTAGTTATTTTCTTATGCGGTTTTAAACTAGCTACTGAAACTTTTCTTGAGAATAGAGACTAATCATTTTCCATTATCCGTGATCATTCTCAGTTATCAGTTTATATCTCTCAATGAAAAGTTCACAGTTTTTATCCTTTGCTTCAGTGGCAATTAGAGCTGAATGTTATATGCTGACTTTGTTATTAAGAGTATTATATTAATATGGTAAAGTAACTTGTCCCTGAAGGGGACTTGATTGTTTGATTGTTCATTTTGGTATTTTAAGTCATAAATAAATAAATAAATGAATAATCTCAAATCTATACTTCAAAACATCTTTTTGGTGCCACATGGCCATAACTCATAAGGCTCCACCTTATCTATTAATTTGGCTTGTGAGTATGACGAAAGGATCAAATTGAACATTTTGTGTTTAATTCAACAATGACAATAAACATTATCTTGACTTCAGGGCCTAAAATGGACAATCCAAACTGCTTGAAAGACTTGTAGTAACTTTTACCCTAATATCAAGTTCTCAATCATTTCTATTTGCATAAACTGTAGTCATTTTTTTCGCCTAACAATTTTTTCTTTTGCAACAGGAACCTAATCATCCAGTAAAGCGGAAAGTTCTGCATAATGGATATTCCATTGTTATGCTTTCATGGATCTTTTGTTTAGTGTTGTATGAAGCAGTCCAAAGTATGTGAGAAAGTGTTAATTGAAAGAGGTATAGTCAAAGTATGAGGACCAATTTTCCTATGTTTCAGGTGATGGAGTAGTTCAATTGCTCGTCTTATATTAATCTACACCTTGATGTAATTTACAATGACTTCAGCTTCATTTGTCTTGTTTGGTGATGGCCAACTATTTTTGGTGACTTTTGTTGCTTAGTTCGCTATCATGTTTGGTGGGTACATCACATCATTTTTTTTTATTTACAAATACGAGAAGCATATATATATATATATATATTCAGGGTATATGTACGAATTAGGAATTTGATCATTTAGTTTGTATGCTTGCATTGAGTGACACTAGGTTCAGACTGTAAGTCTACATCCATAATTGGAGATTCATTATTACTATTGCATCTAGCGAGATTCGAACTTGCTAATTTTAAATTCTCACACCCCAACCCCTATGCAATGGAGCTAAGCTGATGCTATGAACCTTTGTCCTTTGTGCTTTTGTTTCAACTGCAGAGTTTCTTTCAAAAGACTGTCTGGTCAAGCTCCATGGTAATTGAAAAACATAAAACAATGGCAGTTTACTAAGTATTTTTTTAAACAGGAGTATTTCTAAATTAAGAAAATTAACCTGATTACTCAAAATTTGTCAATGTTGCTTTTCATTCCTTTCTGATTTTGTGCTTCTAACCTGTACCTAATATTAGATATTGTGTTTATTTAGACACTTACCTTTTTAAAAAAATCTCACTCAAAAAAAATAAATTCTATGCAGATACAGCAAATTCACATCTACGAAACACCTTGTTTCTATTAATAGTAAAACATTAATAAATCTAAAAACACCTGTTACTATTAATAGTAAAACATTAATAAATCCAACAAAAATCTCCCAAACAAATCAAAGTCAAAATCAAAGAGAACATCAATACAGAAAAGATCATCAATTGAACCATTTCTCATAATATTCAGAAATCCAGAGGCAATGGACATCTCCCCACCATAAACAAGGGAAAAAATCACAAGAGCCCTGTAATAATATACACATATATATACATATTGTTTATCAAATTGACATTTTAGAATGAGAATAAGAACATATGTACATCCCATTAAGCCCTTTCACAAAGGTCTCTTACACCAACACAGACTCAATTGGAATTTTTGAAGAAGGGATTCATTTAGATGTAAGGGTTGATGTGTGAGGAGTAGTCTCTAATTCCAGCTCCTTCCCATCCCATCCATTCCTCCCACAAGTCCCAGTTTGGATCATACATCCCTCTCATCGAATCATCGCAGTCCCCATCGTCGCTCCATTCTGAAAATTGCTGGTCATCCTCTGACTGTCTCAGGCTGCTCATCACAACCTGCAAATTATTTTTGTTCTTTTGCTTATTAGTTTCAAGTGCAAGATTAATTGATGATGATGAATGGAATACGGTTTGCAAAACCAGAAATATCGATTTGGACTAATTCTTAATCATAGTCTATAAATTGCAAAATGCTTTTGTGATGCTAAAGTCACTGCAATTATGCAATTTTATAATCATAAAAATAAGTTGCAATAACAAATACATCATTTGCAACTGATGCCATTATTGAATCACTACTGGTGATAATGTTTTTTTTCTAACTCAATCAGGAATAAAACAATATTGTCATTGCATTGCATGCATTATTTCATTTTCAAATAATCATCAGTTTCTTAAATTTCCTTGCATTATCTGAAATTAACCATGGTAACATTGTAAACATAGACTATGACTAATAAAAACATAGTTTCTTCGCATATATAGCTCAACAAAACCTCATCCTATATACAAAGCCAAAATTAGCAATTGCTTCTATGTATCCTATAAAACTGAGATTCTTTCATACATAACCTCGCGAGGGTATATTTATGCAAACGAAACTAACAATACTTCTTTTGAATATATGCCTTAATTTCATTAATTCTTGCAAAGGTTGGAGTCCAATGAATCAAGCACAAAATAATAATGAAACAGAAACAGCTCCATGTTAATAAATTTCATTGCCCTGTGGCACTTATTTACAGATATGATACATTAAGCTCAGTATAGGCAAGAATTACATCCTAATCTTTCAATCTAGAAGGGTTTGAAGATAACTGCAACTTTCCTGGGAGTATATAACATATATAAGAAATTATCAAAACTATAAAATAGCATATGGAAATGAGACACATCTAACTCCTCAATTGTAGAATTTATTGACATATATCACTAATTATTCATAGGTTTAGTCCATTGGTCCCAGAAAAGGCAAGAATGATACCCTAATCTTTTAACTCTAGAGTGCCCATGAAAGTAATTGCAACTTGCCTTAGTGTGTGGGTATATAAGCAATTATGAAAACCATGAAGTGCAATATGGAAATGAAACATATGGAACTTCTAGATCATAGATTTGGTACAATAGACTCAGTATAGACATCAATTATACATGATCTTGAACTCTAGAAGGGCGCAAAGGTAATTGCAACTTTCCTAAATGTATATATATAGCATATAAGCAATAATGAAAAAGATACAAATGTTTGAATCTAAGAATGATAGTCCAATTAATAGTAGATTATTTTGATTAGTGTTCAAAATGAACAATCAATAAAAAAAACTTCACCTTTTAACTCTAGTCAGTAGTCACATAAATAGAACCCAAAAATTTGAAAAATAAACTAGAATGAAATGAAAGTGTGATGTCTCACATCATATGCTTCATTAATCCGATGAAATTGAACACCACAATTGCTTCCTTTGCAAACGTCTGGATGATACTGCAGCCAAGAAAAAGAGAATAAAAACATATTAAATTTTATTATCTTCTGTCAAATTAAAAGATAAATAATAAAGTTAATAGTAAATATAACTATAAAAAATTTAATCTGAAACTTGACAAATCCATTTCATTCTTTTAAAAAAAAAACTATTTGAAAAACACAAAATACTTCAATAAAGCCAATTTTTTATTTTTTATTTTAGCAAAAACCACGCAAAGAAAAAGACAAAGAAAACAAAACATTACAAAATTAAAAATAAAAAAAAAGGGCATCAATCCAAA
The DNA here is from genome assembly GCF_009730915.1 of Dioscorea cayenensis subsp. rotundata. Classification (NCBI taxonomy): domain Eukaryota; kingdom Viridiplantae; phylum Streptophyta; class Magnoliopsida; order Dioscoreales; family Dioscoreaceae; genus Dioscorea; species Dioscorea cayenensis. The sequence goes on from NC_052486.1 coordinate 10,266,359, forward strand.
CAAATAGGCCTTCTTACCCCCAATTCAAAACGCACTTAATTATGGAAATAATAAATAAAATAAAATTGACACCTTTATAGAAATGAAACTCAAATCTCCGGAGAAATCAAATTATAAAAAAAGCGAATAAATAAAATCCTTCTTAAAAGAAATCGATAAATGAGAAAACACCAATAAGAACCCTAATGAAGAAACCAAATTTAAATAAATCACACCAAAAAAAAAATGGAAACCTAAGTAACAAAATCTCGCATCCCTGATATAATCTGACAAAAAAATAAGTTAAAAAAATTTCTTAAAAAAACAAAAACAATCCACTAAAAATCCACAAAAAAACTCGAACACATGATCGAAAAAAACAAACCTAAAAAAACCCTAAAAACCACAAAAATCCCACAAAAAAATCCACCGAGAAAAAAACCCCCAAATTGAAAAAAAATTAACCAAAAAAAAATAAAATAATAAAATAAAAGCAACCCCAATGCCACAAAGATTCACCGAAAAACAAAAAACAAAAATAAAAACTAACAAAAGAAAACCCTCAGTACGACAAAATCCCCCAAAATAGCAAAATCAAACACCCAAATTTTTTTATTACCCCCAAAAACAAACGCTAAAAGCCAAATACCTGCAACGCAAGCTTCCTAAAAGCTTGTTTCACCTCCTTCTCAGACGCCCCCGGCTGGATCCGCAACATCCTATACTGATCCATCAAGCTCCCCGTCGCCGCACACCGCACTCTCCCTCTCTTCTCCGATCTCCCTCTCCTCCTCGGCCCATCACCCGCAGATGCCCCGCTGCCCACCGCCATGCCCATCGCCACCGCCGCCATCGCTAAACCGAAGATGGATGCAATCAAAGAATAGATGGGGAAAAATTGAGAATTTTATTATTATTTTTTTTCCTAAAAAAAAAAAGGTTTTGTAGGAAATGATTTACGTCTTCCTATGAAAATGGCGGGTATTTATAGATCCTAATCATGGGGCCCACATTATTCATTATTCCCTTTTGTTCACGTTTCTTGTTTTCCGTTTTGGATTGGGAAACGGGTTTTTTTTTTAAATTTAATAATATATTAAAAAATAGTAAAAAAGTTAACTGATTTTTTTTATGGAAATTTCCCACTTTATGTAAGAAAAATAATCTGAATTTATTTTTGAATATGTAGTACTAGTAGTATGTAATGGTACATTTATTAATAAATTAACAGTGGAAATGAGAACACGTACCTTCAACCATAATAAATAAAAAAAAAATGATAAAATTGGAATTAAAAAAGACCATCTTGATGATGGGTTGGATATCTTTAAAATATTAATAAATTAGAGACCCACTTGTGGTTATACATAATTTTTTTTTAAATTAACTCTGTATTAAACTTTTTAAATAGCTGATTATCTAAAATGACAGTATCGGGGAAATTATTTATTAGTCATTGTAATTTTTTAAAATTCCACTGCAGTCCCTCTAACATTTCAATTTTTTCTGCAATCTCTCTTGTTTAGTTTACTTCTCAATCCTTGCATCAATTTATTTTATTTAAAAATCTAATTTTGGCCGGCTTAAAAAATATACTTCCCATTTATTAAGTATTTTTTTTATTTAACATTGTATGTTTATATGTAACTACATAAATTTTCATTCAATATGTAACGTTTCTGTTTAATATTTGTTTTTGATATTTAATATTTTAGTTTGTTGTTTAGTATTTTGTGTTTTCTTTTAAAATCGCTAACGGACATTTTTGACAAAAGTACTGAAAAGTAAGTTGTTAGAGGGTGTCAGAAAAAGGAAGGGTCTTTTGAGGATACAAAATAGTCCAAGGATTTTTTTTGATCAAGTGAGAAAGTTAAAGGGATGATATAAACAATTTTCTCAAATTTTAATAATTCATGGACGCAAGATTAAATTTAAATCTAAATTTAATTTTAAAATTATCATTAAGTTAATCCAAATAGGATTTAAACTAACACAACAAAATAATATTGGCATCTATGCTTCATTTCCATAATTAATTATTTGATGGCAAATGATTGGAGTTGTGACACTTTATTTTTTTTCCCACCTACTACAAATAGAGACTTAAAAACAATTATTAGAAATTATTATTAAAAAAAAGGAGTGACAAATAACTTAACTATCTCCGTAAGGGAGCCAACTAAATTATTTGATTATATAAATGTATGATTATTATTATTATTATTATTATTATTTATTACAATTTGTAATCTTTATATATATAGTGAAAATTTTATTTAAAAATTCGCGAAGGACTTTTAAGTAATTTTCTAGAAATCATATGACAAGCAAGTTATCCTACATTTCACAAAATAAAATTAACAAATTTGCCCCTTTTCACTTTGACGTTTCCCAATGACATTATGTGAAACGCAGGATGTAACGTGGTAGCTTTGCTTTCTATTTTATCTTGTACCAAGACCAACGGCTGGATAATCCTGATCCAATAGATCCGGTCGTCCATCACGAGCTCATAGTGACACGTGTACTGAATCTAGACATCATATGGAATGGTATTGTTTGGATAAGAGCAAAGACGTGGTTCATACTATTAAAAGTAACATTTGGATTTATTGAAGCCATTTATATAAAAATATCTACAAAATTTAATATTTTTTATGTATTTTAAATTTTAGATATTTTTAAGAAAATATAAAGTTTGGTCTAGATAAATAGTTTTTAATTATCTATTAATTTTCAAAATGTTATAATTTTTAATACCTCAAAAAAACTTGGTTGAATATTTACATAAAAATAATAAAATTATTGCAATTATGAAAACCACCTTAATATTTTTAAAATAAACTTAATATTATCAAAGAGTTTATGGTAACATAGGAATATAAACTTTGTTTTTTTAATATAATAATTTGAATAGTTTTATTGTATGTAATTTGTAATGTTTCCAAGGTTACACTTATAATTCAATCTATAATGTTATAGGAATGGACGTCATTCTAACTAATAATTTATTGTGGACTCCTAATTCACTCCATTGATAATAATATAATAATAATAACAACATCAACAATAACAATTTAAAAGAGGAGTCTGTTGACATATATTGTACACTTGTAATTAATTAAATCAAAATCAAAATTATTTTGGACAAAGAAAAACACCTTAAGGTGCTCTTTCAAAAAGATCAATCAAATCATCCCATCTTCTCCTCCATTTCTGATAGCAACCTCTGAACGCATGAACAGCCTCATTCCCTTCATTTAAAAGACAAAAGAACAGCAGTTGATCACTTTTGAGTCACAATTTATCACAGAGGAAAGTAACAATGCACGAGACTTTTTTTTTTTTAAATACGGATGTGGATAAGTCTTAGGGGTGTATACATATATGAAATTAATACTTAAATGCACCTATATCCTTTATCCTGGGTGAGTTGAAATTCAAACATACCTCAGCAAAAACACGAATAATACTTTATACAAGAGACTTGGTGCATCCCAAGTGTCTTCGGAATCTCCTATTTAGAAAATTTTGAAAAAGCTCCTTTACTCGACTGGAAATGACGGGTCGACATCTCCGAATTCCATCTATTCGTGCATCAAGTCCGAAGAAGATCTTAATCTATTGGACTGAGATCAAGTAGGTGCCAGAGGCAAGCTTATCTCAGGCGATATCCCATCCTTGACATCTAGAAAACACTCTCAATTGGGTCAAAACCTAAGTCCTCAGGCCTTGCGCTTAGAGGAAGGCTATCAATCATATTCTATGTTTGCACGAGGTGAGAATTGCCTTTGTTTAGTTAGTCCATAGACTTTGCCTTTGGTGCGGGCTCTTTGTTTGGTGTCAATACGAGTTCGCTTTATAGTTGTTTTTGCTATTTTATTAAGATTGATAGAAAAAAAATTGGATTGAAAATATTTTAACCATAAGTTAAAAAGTCAGAATAACTAAATGGCCCAAAAAATCTAGTTATCTATTAGAAGTAACATATAGTCCCCTTATAGTTAGGTTATCCCCAAAAAATTCTTCCAAGTTTGTTTATTCATAATAAGTCCCTCCTTTTTTATTTTGTTACTTTTCAATCCAAATTACCAAAGTACCTCCATTCCTTATAATATCCTTACAAGGGGTGAAACAACCAAAATACCCCTGTAATCAGGTATTGGAAAGCAACGCATGGACGGTTGGACGATTAATAAAATTATACACTACATGTAGTTAATAAACAGAAAAATGTATAATACATAGAAAACATTGTTAATACACAGGGCCTTCGCATAATAGTCAAAAAAATACATTGTAATATATAAACAAGAATGATGTGTATCCCAAAAATAACCTCACTATTATGCATAACACGTTCTTTGGCTATGACTGCATTACATACGGAGTTCACTTGAGCCGTCACTTGGCTTGTTATGGTCAGGGATCATATATATGGGTTCTACATATGCACGATAATACCAGTCGATGGTGAAATAATACTCAACATTGTTGGAAAATATTTTGTCATTGGAGCAGGAGCAAGAACGGAATGACTGAGGCGTGCAAACGCACTGTCCTTAAGAACAAATTTGCTTCTTTTTTTGCAGTGCGACCGGAAATGTAGACGGCGTTGTTCTCCCAGGATACAACAGTCAGTTCTCTGGTCACACACCACAATAGAGAATCAACGAGTGCTCAGATTTGAGATTTAGGGAAAAGATGAAGTAGAAAAGAAAATCAATAATTCAATTTGCAGATGGGTCAGGTTTTATAAATTCCGGACAGCCGCCAAGGCGGAGGGACGCGGAAGACGAAGAGACTAAAAAATGGCCGGTTCTCGAAGAGTTACGGCGAAAGGCGAAGAGGCACAAACGTTGGCGGTGCAAATATACACACAAATGTTTAGTAATACACACAAACATTTTAAAATACACACAAATGCTTTGCAAATATACATACAGATTAACTTTCTAGAATAAACCAAGCTCGCCATCGACAGATGATCCGTCTTTTTGATCTAAGCATTGACAGACTCCATCATGTTGGAGTACATCTCTCACCAGTGCACACCTTTAAGCGGTGACGCACAAGTGGCTTATGGAGGATATTCCTGGCGACCGCTCGGTGCAAAGATAGATGCGCCGGGAAGAAGACCAACACGAGGGTACATTAAGGGTTGCTCGGTGCGCATAACGTGCGGTTTTAAGGCTGGCCAGGAGAGGGAAGAAAAGTCCGTTTTCAGCGAGATCCCAAGGATCTGTGTGCTGCGGTGAAAGTACTTACAGGAAGGCAGCGGCGGTAGAAAAGCGACTTGTCATCGCTCGATGGAAAAAGAGGTAATAAATCATGGACAATGTTTAACATAAGTCTTTAATGTTTAAACATTTTATTTCGCGTTTAACTTTAGTATTTACCGTTTAAGCTATTATACATCTTGGTTTTAAATATTTTTGTTCTCCGTTTAATTATATTCTATAACGTTTAAATATATAAACACTCTGTTTAAATATAGTTTTTATAGTTTAAAATGAATGATTTCATTTGAAATTGTTTGGTTTACATATGTTAGTTTCTGAGTTTGGTTCGGCGAAATGATGAAGAAAGAAATATTTGTTGGGGCCAACCGGCTGGACGGATGCTATTGCTCGGGAACCACTTGCTCGAAGTAGGGATGAGAGAGGCTGACCTACATCGTGCGTCGTTTGGGCGCTCGTTCTCCTACTTCCAGCCCACCAGCATGCCGCATTCCTCGATCTGGGAAGCCCTCCCCTACCCGGCGAGTTGCAGCAACCCCCTACCACGACAGCGGCGGTCCCCGATTGTGGCGGCCCCGACCATGGCAGCCCCTCCGGCCGTGGCGGCCCCACGGTGATGATAGGGCGAAGATGTCACCGCAACTCTTATGCGAGCATGCGAGATATTGATGATCGAGTTTCCTCGGCTTGTCGCTCGTGTTGAGCTAGCGGAAGGGACGTTCACAACCCAGTTGCGCCATCCCTCAAAAGCTGAAGCACCGGGGATGAGCGAGGCGTCGGGGATTTGACGACGAGCGACATCATCGGGAAGAGTCGTTCCAAAGGCGGCCACATTCGAAGAGACTTGCGAAAAAGGAGAACAATCTCGCCTCTGTCTCCACCGTGCGGGTGACGATGAAACAATAGCAACACCATCGGCGGTGATCTTTATTCTTGAGTGCGTAGTCGATTGATGACATGGCCGTGAGCGGTGGAGGACATCGTAGATGATGTGGCGTTGCTGCGGTTGAGAAAGGTCGTTAACTCTCTTCTCGATGAATCGATGGACCGGTGGAACCCGGATATCCGAGATGCGGCATCAAAGATGGACACAATCCACGAAGATCAAGAACAAGTTAAGGGTGTGTCTCCCCAGATGATGATGTTGTCAAGGCCGACGGTTGAGAAGATCGTTGAATCTTATTGGCGTGGCGTAACCGTGGCGGTGGCCGGCGATGCCGCATCCAGCGAGGACACAATCCCACCACAGCAAGAACCATGTAAGGATGTGTTTTGCGGTTGATGCTATCGTCGCCATCATCCCGCGTCGAGCGGACACAATCCCACAACAAGAACAAACCATGTAAGGATGTGTCTGCGGTTGATCTTTGTCGCCATCGTCCGGCATCGAAGGAAGATGATGTTTGAAGACCCGACCGAACAGCGAGAGAGATGATCAAGGCCAATCAAAAATGGGACCGAGGCGGCTCGGAAAGCTTTTTATTCGAAGAAGAAGAAATGGGTTGGCACTGTCGGCGTCTTAACAAATCTGAGCGAGGAGTTGATGAGGATCTTCCTCAAATGCTCTATGGACGGGTAAGTTTAAAGTTTTTATGATATTGTTTAAAGGTTTTGTTATAGTGTTTAACGATTTTCTAATAGTGTTTAATGCCTTTATGTTGTCATTTACTTTTATACGCTTAACGTTTAATTATATATAATATCATGTAACAATTGATAATATCATTTAAATATTTATAATATGAATCTTATTATATCATTATCGTTTTAACCTCGGCCTTTGTCATGTGGAGGAATGACACTGTGAGCACCACCGCGACAAATTATACCTGCTGCTTGAGGGAAGGAGATGGTCGCTGATGATGTGATGGGCGCTTTTCGTATGCATAATACAAAAAGTCGTGAGCAAAAGAGCCATATCCTTACAAGAGGCGCCTCCATCACCGGACCGCTTACTTGTTGTTTTATGTCAAAGCGAGACGGCGCTTACATGAAACAATTATGGCTATGGTCGGGGATGCGTGTGCAGACCTACATGAAGTTCAAATTATCATCCTCCGATAATCATGAATGGCCACTTCCATGTCGTCAGTCACGGACAATGATAAACAAGAATACATGCATTATTCTTCATGTCGAGGTATCGATAAGGACAGCGTTGGACATGGTAAGTTCTTTAATTATGTCCGATTAATATACATTTTGGTATTTAATCGGTATTCTAATCTCGACTTGCATATCTCGATAGGCGGAATCTATTCGACAATTAGTGTCGATATGGAGTTCGTGCAGTCGGCGACGACAAAAATACCCGCTCGTGCGCGACTTGGAAACCCCACGCCAAAAAACAAGGAAGCGTCGATTGCGCCGTCTCGTCATGCGGTTTATCGAGCAATTACTTTGGGGTGAGAGTTACGACTACCATGAGCCGGGGCGTTCCTTACCTCGAGATTAAGGTATGTTACCCGCATACTTAAGGAGGTGAGGGCGGCAGGTGTCCATGACAAAGGGGATCATCCTGGCGGGTTAAATTTTGTTTTTGAAGAACATGTCACTGTATATCTCAATATCAATTTTTGTTTTCGAGTGTAAACTGGACAAATTCAATTCATTGTTTTTTTGTTTTTCGAAGAACATGACTTGTATATGTAAATGTAAAATTTTTGTTTGTTTTTGAATTGTAAAAGCGAGGTTAAATTCCATTCGGTTTCATTTCATTGTTTAATTTACGTTCTAATTGTGTACATTTCACTTTCATTGTTTAAATATACTATATATCGTTTAAACATCAGATTGAAATATTTCAACTTACTGATGTATCCAGTTTAAAAATAACAATGTCTCTGTTTAAATACATTCAATTCGGGTTAAAGAGTAAGAGTTTAAATATGGAAAATTGCTCATCAATACACAATGTTTCCCTGTCATCGTCGGCTTATTTACAATGCCTGAGTCGGTGACGAGTTTCATTACAAGATCGTCGATTGTGACCCGGATCCATGGCGGTGGCGCAATGTAACTTCGCGAGACATCAAACGCTTGCGACTCGATCCTCTTTCGTCTAGGCCGCCCACGCTGCCTTCTCGTCACAGGCGGTCCGATGTTTTTCGTTCTTTATGAATTTGAAGTCAAAATTCCTTTTTGATTTGACGATTTGAAAGTACATCCACGAAATGTTCGACACCGTCAAAACGTTGTCAATATCCAGCGGCTGACGCGGAATGATCGGCGAGGGAAGAAAGACATCCACGCCGTCGAGGGTCACCATGGGGATGAACTGGAGCACTCGCATGAATCGCAATTCCCGCCAACACTTGAGTCGAATGAAAAGATCAATATGTTAAGCGGAGAATATAATGTTTAAGTGATAATGACAATATTTAAAGCGTTAAATTAAATACTTAGCGATTAACTAATAACATAAGCGACTAGTACAATATGTTAACGATGGCGGGACATATTTAAACACTAATGGCCCCGACAACTGGAGCAATTAAAAGAGAAGGAACTTACTGATGAGTAAAAAACTCGTTTTTCATTAGGATTCAGCAATGGCACATTTTTACATCTCGGCGACAAGATCAACTACTGACACATTTGAAGATGGAGTGCCGTGACACATCAGTTTGGAAGTCAACATCGTTTTCTATTGGGCAAACCGTTTTATATCCATACGGTGTGATGAACTTAACCACGACAAGAGAAACTTGAGACCCCATCGCTCACATATCTCATCTAACACCAACTCCCAAAAGTCTGAGCCAGTGAACATTAGCACTCTTCCCTCCCCGTTGAATCTAGCAATACCACAAAAACTCTCCATAATATATCGGCCGAAAACCAAATCGTACAAACCAAATGAAATGAAGAACAAAAATAAGCCGAAGAAGAAGAAGAAGAAGAAGAAGAAGAAGATGTAAACAACAAACAGCAGTCAGATAGGCAAACAAAAAAAGTGCATATATATATATCACTGTCGCGATGAAGACCAAAAAGTGCATAGAGGTTAGACTAGACGTGATGTGATTGGGCGGTATTTTTCCCTCCATCAGAAGGGCAAAAAAGGAAAAATATATGCCACTGTCGCGATGAAGACGTATTGTCATCGCTCGACATGAGTATCTGTTTAACCGTCAAGTTTTTTATGTTTAAACAGATACACATAGTGTTTAACATAACGATTACCGGTTTAAATAAAGTCTATATCATGTAAATAATACGTAAAACGTTTAAATATAGTGACTTAACTGTTTAAAATATATGTTATTGTTTAAATTGAATGCTTTCACTGACATCGCGTTAAAGATGGGTACCTCTGCAATACTTTGTTTAAACATCTTTACGTATTTTCTTAAACACCGTTGTCATTGTTTAAAGAGTAACTTGAGTATTGTTTAACTTTTTCTATTGTTTACAATGACGTTCTTTTGTTTCCCACATTGTTTTTACTAGGTCTCTGTTTAAATTTCAGAAGTTCACATTCAAATAAAACATTCGTTTACAACATTTACAAAACATTTACAACATTTACAACATTTACAACATTTACAAGGACTTTGGACACTCACGACTCGACCCTCGTATAACGAAACAAGTGTCTGTACATTCGAATGCTCACAGCGGTTGCATAACATGCGCATCAACTTGAACCTGCACAACATACAACATTAAAAAAAAGGTTAAACAAACACATTTCATGAAAAACGACTATTAATCAATGTGTCAGTGAGTCGGGACTTAAGCGAAGATCTTGGTAGTTAAACCGAGAGCGACATAGTTGTACCCGGACGTAATGTTCTTAAGCGGTAACAAAAAAAGTCTCAAGTGATAAATATCAACCCGTCTTAAAGGATGTTTCCGACCTCTCTCCTTTAGAAATCCTCCGCAATCACGCAATCGTGAAAACTTTCTTTTCTTACCCAAGTCGAAAAAGCTAGCTTAATTGCTTCCCGTCATCCACATTTCGGAGAATCCTGCGCATTCGAGCAATTATCACGAGCATTTCGCCTTGGGCAGAAAAAGATAGTTTAACTTGTTGCGTGATTACGGCTGATTGATTCTCAAGATAAGGAAGGAGGTTCACGAAACATCCTTTCAGATAGAGTGGTTGTCCATGGGAAGAGGAGGAAGAGGAGGAGGAGGAGGATGATGAGGAGTGACGGCGAGTGGTTGTCCATGGGAAGGGTTCTTCCTGGTTATTTATGGTGTGAAGTCCACAAGCAGGCTAACTCTTCATATCCGAGAAAAAAATCAAACGCACATGGTGGGACCGACATTGGTGATTACAGCGAGCGGGTGTTCGGATATTTATGTTACCGTGCATAGGAATTAATGCTGGTCATTAATTCTTATGCAGGGATACTCATAACCTTGCCACACGCCACGTGCCACTGCCAGACAATTCGAGATCAAGCGAAAAAGATCACCGTTTCGCGAGAGACTTTGAGAATTTAAGCGTTAATATGAAAAGTTATACATGTAAAGATAATGTTAAAGCGGATATGACAATTATTAAACATATTAGTAATATATTAAAACGGATAATAGCAAATAGTTAAACATTATTTAAAAATATACAAAAAAAGATAACAATAAGCGAGGAAGAACTTTACAACGAAATGAACTCGTTTTTCAAAGCGGAGACGACAATGGCACATGCTCGCCTCGACAATAAAAATCGAATACTGACTCATTTGAAGATGAAGTGCACTTGACCAATCCGATGGAAATCAACTTCATTTTCATTGGAGAAACCGATTTATATATTTCGGGTATGATAAACTTCACCCGAGACTACTACAAAATGAGTTGCCATAATAAACTCCGATTTGAATGGTCAAAGCTGATAGCACGAAGAGATTCTCACCGTATTCATGAGCCGGTAGAGGCGAAGTCGAACAACTCAAACGAGGAGAAATGAGGAGAACAACAAGATGTAATGCAACTCCTATACATTGTCTATCAGAAACCAAGCAGAAAGCCCTTGAAATGGTTGAACATGATGATTTGTCGCTTTCCTTTCCCACCATTTTCAAGGCCAAAAATGGGATTTCACAACATGGACCCATTTGAAGTGAACGGTAGGGGGTAATAGGGAAGTTAAACACTAACGGAAAGGCTGTCCGGGGTGTGTAAAAGTAGGAGGGGGTTTTTATTCTTCTTATTTTTTATTATATTTCCTCTTCTTCTTGTTTATTTATTTATTTACTATTAATTATTTTTCTTCTTCTTCTTCTATTGCTTCTAATTATTTATTTATTTATCATCATTATTATTGTCATATATTTTTTTATTATATTTCTTATTCTTATTCTTATTCTTATTCTTATTATTATTTTATTCTTCTTCTTATTTATTTATTAATTTTTCTTATATTTATTCTTCTTCTTTTTCTTATAGTTATTTATTTACTATTATTTATTTATTTATTATTGGTTTTCATTTTTTTAGGTAAAATTACTGCTTTACCCCTTTATGAATTTCAAATAATCCTAAATAGCCCCTCAACTTTTGACACCCTTGACAACCCTTCAATTATTGTTTAAGTTACCTTTTACACCCTATCGGTTACTTCAACTGGGTCCATGTTATGAAATTTCATTTTCACTGTTGAAAATGGTGGAAAAACAAACCATGAATCACATCATGTTCGAACTTTTATGCATACAAATTTTGCATTTTTTTTTTGCCTTCAAGCTTGCTTTTTTTCAAATAAAGTTTAGATGGCTTATCACATCTTCTTCTTCTTCTTCTCCTCATTTTGGTTTTGTTTTGATTTGAGTTCTTTCGATTTCTCGATAAGGTGCTAATTTCTTCATTGCTCTCACTTTGATGATTCTGCGGGAGGGAGTAACAATTTATAAAAATGCAGGTTTATTATGGAGAGTTTTTGTGCTATTGCTAGATAGAACGGGGAGGGACGAGTGCTAATGTTTACGGCACTGACTTCTTGGGAATCAGTGTTAGCTAAGATATATGAGTTTTCTCGTGTCATGGTGAAGTTTATCACACCCGATGGACATAAAACGGTTTGTCCAATAAAAAATGAGGTTGACTTCCAGCGCATGTGTCACGTGTACTCCATCTTTAAATACATTGTAGTCGATCTTGTTGTTGAGATAGATGATGTGCCATTGTCGTATCCTACTAAAAACGATTTCTTCTCGTTGTAAAGTTCTTCTCTTTTATGTTTATCTAGTTGTAGAAGTTAATTATTGTTTAATTATCCCATTTTCTGTTTAAATATCTCAAGTTTTCATTTAAAACTTGTCATCTCTACTTAAATTATTCTGTTTCTATTTAAACATTTGTTTTAACATTTAAATTTTCTAGTTATCATTTAAAAATTGTGTTTCTGCTTAAAATATTGATCATTTTCATTTAAACTAAAATGTTGGCAAGAATTCGGATTCTGCGAGCGTTTCCGTTCCACCTCATTGTGACCTTGACGGTGTGGCATGCCTTAATTTCTTGTCAGACCAATCTAAAGTATTGTCGTTGGATATCGGACAACATTTTCAAGGAGTTGAACATTTCAGAAATGCACTTCAAAATTTTTCAATCAAACAGAATTTTGACAT
>NC_052486.1:10280157-10295040 GCF_009730915.1 Dioscorea cayenensis subsp. rotundata
TCGCATGACGAGGGATACTAGTGATCTCGTACACTGAAGGGAAGTGATCACTTATCTTATTGCGGTACAATAATCAATCGAGCATACTGGCAAGTGTCAATTCGAGAATCGTATTAAAGAGACCGAAAATGTCGGGTATCTCTGTGAGTGGCCCCACATATGAGTGGTTAAGACATGACTAGTGACAAGTGAGGGAGGAATCGGGAAGCCTGGATGCCTTGACCTTAGCCCTCATCCAAAACCTAGCAAACAGAGCATAACAATAGATAAGAAAAATGAATGCCGAGATAGAAAGGCTTTCTCCTCGGGTCGAAAAATATGTTCCCATCTGGACAAAATCCAGTTGTCCAAACCCCCGCTATATAGCCTTCACAATCACTCTTTTTCTCCCCGACAATCAGCGTAAGAAGCTTTGCTGATAATTTTTCAGCCCTTCAACCGAAATAGACGACCGAATTAAAGCAGTCTTGGTGGTATAGTTGAAACTCTATGTCGTGGCGACCGATCCACTCCCCACGAGCTTTACCTGTAAGGGATTCATCATAGGTATTTCAGACTAGAAGACCAGATGAGCAATACCAACGATAAAGGGAATCCGGACATACTAAGGCTGGTAGTTTCAGAGAGAGCACAAACACCATCATCTTCTCAACCAATCGCAGGCGTCTCCCCTTAGGTCACACCAAAATCCATTTTTCTAAACTGCATAGTGACAAGTAGAACAAAACAAGGTACACACAGCGCTTTGCTCCGCTAAATGCACTCACTTGCTGAGAAGCAACATACCGAAAAAGAAGAATGACTGCTGAGTTTTGAGCTATATACATACGGAGGGATCAGTATCTTTGTGTGTCCAGCTTAGCTTAGGTTAAGTCGAAAAGAAGCCCCTTTTGCGCTTGGGCTCGAAGCGAACTTCTCAAATTCCATGCCAAAACATACGTTTTTGCAATCGGACTTGAGAGATTTTTTGAAAAGTGAGAATTTATCTCGGGAAGTGCTATCTTAATTTGATTAGGCGGATGCTATTTGAGTCGATTGTTTGAATCCTAATCACCAAGAGCTTCATAATCTAGTGAGCGAGAGTCAAATTAAACAAACCCGATTTGACTAATTCATAAACTATTGAACCTAATTGGGTAGGTGGGTTCTTCATCTCTACCACAAGGGCTATCGATCAAACGGCTTGGGCAAAACCAAACCACCCACGTATGCTTTGGGCCTAGCTGATAGGTTAGAAGTCACTAGGCCGGCATAACTTTCGCCAGATGAGACTGAACACCAATATTATTACAATAAGATGCTTCATCGACTACAAATAGAAAGTCTAAATAAAGAAAACAGTTTAGTTTACATTAAATTAAAGAAATACCACGTGAGAAAAAGAGATGATAGAATGCTGTCCATACTTGAAAACCTCCAAAAAGTTTTGGTCTTTCTTTACGGTCTGCACATCAAAGAAAGCTACGCCATTAGTTTCCCCTCATGCGGCGAGATTGGCATCAAGTGTTCATAATTCTATGGAGAAAAAATAATATAAAGATCCTTCCATTTGGATCAGCATCAAAAAAGGAGTCTTTCAGGCTCTACAAGAGGGGAGTTGGCCTAATTGTTTACTTGGTAGGCTAGGGTGACCATAGCTAGCAAAGGTTCTGCTAAAATTGAAAGTACTTGGTCCAAGGCAAAAGTTGATGATGAATTCCGTAAATAAAAAAAATGAAAAAGCCATAGTCAGTATCCATGTCCATCCGCCGAAATTCAGCTATCAGCACTTCCAATGAATGGAGCCAAACGAGTGTCTCTCGGTGTCATATTGATTAACGATTTGTTTTTCTGCTCCTTTCCCCACCAAAAAATGGGATTTAGTGAGGTCGATCCAAAATCATAATATCTTTTTCTTATATATATGTAAGGATAGTGAAAGAGGAGATTTTAGCTTGAGTATCTTCTTTTCAATGAAATCTCTCTGATTACAGAATGATTAAAAAGAGTTAACAAACAAAATGATCGGAAACTCAAAAAGGCTAGTCAGTCCATTCACCAATACTACATTGATTGATTCCAGGGGGCATAGACCTTTCTTTATGTATATTTTAAAAAGTGTATCAAAGAGAATCTCTATATTTCAGTTTTTTCCCGCTCAAAATTGACCTCTGACCAAAGAATTAGATGTGAGTAACTTGTCTTTCTGTTTGCTTTCTCCACCCCATTTTTCTGTTCCAGACATGAACATCTTCTCCATATTACTAGTTCTTTTGAGCCAATGATTTCATATGATTGGAACTACTGAACAACATCGCCGTCGTTTATCCCTTCGGATTTATCCCATACATTATAGTCTTCCCCTAGTTGGAGAAGTTTTCGATTCTTATGTAGTTTTGCTATAAACCCAATCATTTCCACATTAATTCTTTTTATGAAAATTAAAACTAAGGACATTTTCCACTCATTTTTTTGGATAGAAGCTCCTGGGACATTAATAAAGTCAATAAAGAAAAAGGGATGCAAAGTTAATGTCTTTTCACCATCCCTATAGTCCACAAGAAAAATGTTTGCACTTCCATCCATATCAGATTATGTTTTGTTAAAACTTCTCTTGACTTGGAATCTTGTCTATTCCGCTGATATGTTTGTGACCTCCTCCTCCATGTCTTATCATCAGAATCCCTTTGTTCTTACGATCCTTCCTACTACGATGCTTGTTTTAAGGAACACATTTTTTCTCTGTGTATGAGACTGAACTTCTTCCCCACCTGATACAGATCTCTCAAGGAGTCAAAAATCTCTACAAACGAGTGGTCATTTATATTCTAATTTTGAATAAAAATGGAAAATCAGTTTGATTGCTTGACTTTAGAAGTAATTAGATTAATTTGGTTTGACTTTAATGTAAGTAATAATCATACTTTCTTTACGGATTCAACCTCCCCAAACTATTTTGACTAATGCTTGTCCCTCGAAAGCTGCTGGGCACGTTTCTGGCTTCGAGCTTCGGCCAAGTATTGATCTGGAACCCTAGGGTTCTCAGGGGCGTAATAGAACTCCGAGTATGTAAAATTCCTTAAGTGAAGAAAGAGTTTGGGATGTATGACTCTTCGGGAAAGGCTATACATGATCGCTTATCCCCCGCATCCCTTATCTCTATAGGGCCAGAAGCAAGTGGAACAGAAGGATTAACCTTATTTATTAGGTTGGGAGAGCAAGCTAAACAGCTAGGGATAGGGAGAAACGGAAGCAGAGGCACGGCGTCAAGAAGAAAGGGAGTATAGGCGACAACGGGAAATCAGAGAGGAGGAAGAGATTATTTTTGGAAGGAAAAGAAAAGAGAAATTTCCCGCCCTTTTTCCTACTAAGGCTCCTTAGCATGCCGTCGATTAGCTAAAAGCTTTCTTTTTAGTCGTGCGAACGAGACCCTCATGAAGCGGATTCAGTTCCATCCTATACCTCCTATCGAACGGATTTCCATACAAATGGTTGTCCTTTTGGTTGCGATGATTTTTTTGTTCAAAGGGAGCGGTGCTATTGTTCCCCTTCTTTTTTTCGGGAGTGGACTTCCTTCAACTGAAGTTTCTATTATAGCTATCGTTGACACTGGATTCTTCAGTGACAGTTGGTTCAACTATAGAAGAGAGGATAGGAATTTTTTCACATACATCATATCTTTGGCGGATTGCTCTATCTGGTTCTTGAACATCCTACTATCGAGGCAAAGCCAAAAGGCCTATTTCTCCATACGGGGCACAGCTGCTAATACTAGAGCCTTCTGTTCCGATTCAAGCTTTTCCTTTCTTATGGAGCGGGAATGTTCTATTATGTTTTTCCTTTTGTCTTGTTAAAGCGTGTTCAATGCGGTTATATTATAGCTTATAGCTAGACTTTATTAAAAAGAATTTAGAGCCCCACAGAGCGAGTTAAATTACTTTCTTTTCGAGTGATTTTTATTCATCAATAGGGGACCATCCCATACCATAGGAAGTTGCTTCTTGGAATGCCGTCGTTTAAGCACAGGCTGACCACTGATTCAATCTTCAGAACCAAACAAAAAGCCAGATCTTGCTACTACAAAACCGAAGGAGCACACAAAGCTGAAAGGGACTCACCAAACAAGAACATAGTTGTTTGTTTGTGTAGGAGGTTTCAAATCATAAGATGACGAAGTGACTGCACCAACGAATCAAGCTGAACACATGTTTTGATCCAATCTACGAACTGAAAGCGAGATCTTGCAAAACAACCACGCAACGCCCGGATCTGCAAGAATGGCTATGTAGGGTCGGGGATCAGCGCTATGATCGCTTTGAGTTCTGCTCGAAGTGCAACATGTATGCTTACGTGCGAGTTGCTATTCGGCCGTAGATTAGGTTCTGGGTTCTTCCCTCAAACTCTCCGAGTGGTATTTCGTAATGTAAAGCTAGTCTAAAATAGATGAAGGATCAATCAGGGCGGTGGATGGGTGTAGTACCGCACAGGAACGCGGTTTAGTGCTTAGACCAAGACGGCGACTCTTACCTGTCTGGGGCAGCAATCCTTCCACTCGTATTGTGAGATGCTGGATTTGTCGACCCTTAAAGCAAATCACTTAATTTGGTCTAGATACGACAACGGACCTATTGTAATGTGTTTTTCCTATTTATGATTATATAGTTATGAATATCCATCTCAAAGCTCATCTTCAAATCGCTTAATATTTTAGCTATGTTGGTCGGGAAGTATAATGATAAAATTATTATCATGGACCCCATGGGTAAATGAAGAGCTTTGCCGACTCTAGAACCACTTCTCGTGTGTGAGACCATAAAAGAATAATAACCATAAGGTAAGGTCTATCTTCAAAAGACTCTTTTTGACTGCTGCTCATATGACTTTCTTTTTGGAACTAGCTGAATCAATGTTCCTTTCCTAAACCATTTGAATCAGCTAACTCCTAATCGTTGAAGTGCCGGTAGTAATTTTGAGGGCTTTTTCTTTTGTATGGAATAGCTTTTTTTGTTAGTGGACAAAGTTGATGCTCGTCTTCTTTCTTATGGATATGACCGAGAATCAAGAAAGACTAGAACTTTGAGCAACCCCAAAAGTAGTATACTACCTTATTCCTTGAGTGGGGCCTTGGAAGATTCATGATCCAAAAACTTAGTTTAGTTAATCCGCTTTTTCTTA
This sequence comes from Dioscorea cayenensis subsp. rotundata, assembly GCF_009730915.1. Lineage (NCBI taxonomy): Eukaryota > Viridiplantae > Streptophyta > Magnoliopsida > Dioscoreales > Dioscoreaceae > Dioscorea > Dioscorea cayenensis. The sequence continues at coordinate 10,285,312 of NC_052486.1, forward strand.
TTATGCCTAGTGCCCATTAACAAGAGCTCAACCTCGCAGTAAGGAGTCGACACGGGGCGTTAAAAGCGGGAGGAGTAAGCCAATATGAATAGCCTCATTGTGCCTTGTTGTTGCTTATACTAATCTGCGCAATTATTGGGGCAAGTACTCATTAGGCTGTAGAGGAGTTGCAGATTGATTTTTAAATCGACGGAGTTAATCTTGACTTACTATACTCACTAACTCTGAATGCTCTCGCCTCGCACCATTTCTTTCTTTGCGTGCTCGATTGAGGGCTCAATTCCTCCATGAAAAGAATAGTGGACTGAGAAATGTATCTCACTCGTCCCTCATCTGCTCGAAATGAAAGAACTCTTAGGTCATCATTGACCCCTTTATCTTTTCTTGAAGCAGATCGCGAGGAAGGACTTAGTTTTAAAAAGAGGAATCCGGATGGATAGATTGATAAATAGAGTACTCTCCCTCGATGGAAACATAAAAGGATGAAATAGTGGACTTTCTAACCGAATGATTGATGGAATTCTAGTGTGATTCCTATTATTATCATTTTATTCTTGTTAGACTTTAACCTAACTAAAATAATGAAGGTTCGGATAATTTTTCCCTATATATAGACGCGGCCTCTCGTAGTAGAGAGTGCATGGCCCTTGTTTGTGATAATGGAGTTATGTTTTTGCTTGCTTCCATAAGGGGGTGGAGGCGGGGGCGAGTCCACCAATTTTTCCCTATTGAACAAGTAGAGCGCATGGTTGGATTTACTACCATTGAAAGAGAACATCGGAAATGAAACATTAAGGAAGGAAGAAAACAGTTTCTTTTCTTTCCATTACGAGACTCTAAGCATATGATCCGATGAGAAAAAAAGCCAACCAAAACAGCGCTACCTCCGACCCAACACGAAGAAAAGTGCTAAAACGACATAGTAAGAGACTCCAGACAAATGAGCTAACATATGGGACCAAAGCTAGCATAGTAATCAAACCATATGCAAGAAAATCTTTTTTAAGCATATCGTGAAAACACCCAATGCATACACTAATAGCAAGCAATTAGTATGAGCCTATCCTTAGCATTTAAGCACAAAAAACACACACTACAAGGTCGTGGGTTAGCAAAATTTTGTTTTGGGAAAACCAAGATTGAATTTTTATCGCCTTTTCTAGTTGATTCTCAATCTAAATCAGATTTAGAAGAACAGCGCACAACATTCATTTCTTGCTGATTTATGAATGGAGGTTAAACAGGCATATAAAAAGGTTGCATTAGCTACTCACAAACATTTAAGTATATCGCGAGACGTCAAATGCGACGCTTATAGCAAGAGCTAGTTAGTAAGTAGGCCCATTGCTTAGCATATTAAGTTTCAGAAAAAGAGCTCAACGCACGCAAAGGTGGTGCGGGTCAGCAAGATCTGTTTTCGCAAAACGAAGCATCGAAACGTTTATCGCCTTTCCGGGCTTGATTCTCGACTAAATCAGATCTCATAAGGAACTAGCGCACAACATTTCCTGCTAGCTTGTTGGTCGTGAATGAGTGCTCAATAGGCTGGTATATATAGCGTGTAGCTAGCTCGACCTCAAATACACAGGTATAGCTGCGCCGCAGTAATCTAGGTTAGCCGTAGGATCAAATAAGCCGGGTACTTAGCTGGATTAGCCTGTCGGCATTAGAGCGTCCCCAAAAGTGCCATAGGTAGCTCTTCCTCTCCTTTACCGATGCTCTTATTTGTCACGTAAACCGCAAAACTTCATCCCGCCAGGCAAGGCCTCGCCAAGGCTATTCCACGTGTGCTCCTTTGCGATCTTTGGCCGATTCTTCCGATGTGTGAGCGACACGTTCCTTTTGTTAAGCAACCCTTTCCGGCTGCAAAACCCACCAAACAACGCGGCAACGAACGTTGTGTAAGGCGAATGAATAAAGTAACCAAGTCTATGAGCAAGTTTTTTGGTCGGGTTCGAAGAGGCCATGGCTTCGCCCGAAGGCGATGTATTTGCATAGTTAGTTTGTGATGCCTTAGGCCAATCCAACTCTAACCAAATGAACTAAATCAACTAGACTAGCCTCATCGGACTCGTCGCCCAGATACTCAAACCAAAAATATACGTTCTTAGCCAAGCGGCTTCTTGCTGCTTTACCTGCCTGGGTGTATTGTACACGAATACACTATGCTATGTACTGCTAACACACAAACCCCCTAAAATCTTATGCGCTTTGGAACAAACTCTAGTTCAAGGACTCCTGTCACAAAGACAGAGAAAAGCTAGATGACGAGTGCTGGCTATGCTTATGCAGGTCTTTATTCTTATGAAAACAGCAGTCTTTCTTTTGAAAAGACGGATGAAAGAACGCATGATTCAGATGTTGCTTCTTTGGACGCGGAAGGATCGGGATCTCTTGTTTCGGGAGAAAGTGGAGCCATTGGTTCAGTAGAAAAAGGATCTCGCTTGTTAGTCAAGCCAATGAGAAAGAGGAGTTGTTGTTGGTTAGTAAGTCCTTTTTAACTAGTGTATTGAGCAAGCTCTCACCACAGCACCATGCGGGTGCTTGATAGGAACGAGGCCACGACGTATGCTAGAATCAGCTGTAACAAGCTTGCTCGCTAAGGCTAGGGTGGCTAGAGGTGTAATCGGATAGACTATTTCACTATTGGGACTACTACGCCCGTGCATCTCCTCGCAAATTCTTTGTTTGGAAGAAATCGCGAGATTCGCGTAGAAATTCTATGTACACTTCCTGCTCTTCAGCAGGCATGTTTGCGCTCATAAAAGTCGGTCGCCGATCTTCCTTCGTCCCAAGGTTAACCTAAAGGAAAGGAAATCATCAACTGTAGCTTGTCCACCTTTCTCGAATTGAGGAGGAGCAGGTTGGACTTCCGCCACCTCTTGAGAAGTGCCCTCACAATCCGAGTTTTGTACCTCTTATTCCTGCGGGATTTCCACAACCGAGACCATATTTACCAAGGCCTCGAAGCCGAGGCCATAGCGGCACTTGACAGGGCGAATCCTTCCTCATTGATTTCCTCTTTCTAGGAGTTAGCATAGCTACGAATGGAGCCAGCATCCCTCTCCCATCGTTCAGGCCTTCCAGTTTTTAGATATTAAACCCCATCTTTTTTCTCATATGTGTGGCTTTGTAATCATAGAAGACTAGCGGAAGAAAGTCCTCGTCATTGTCCTTAAATCCCTAGAATGAAAGGAGTGACCTCGCCCGGTCAACATCACCCCTTCCTACAGGTCCCAAATAACGGAATTCTCCGTTAAGGTCGAAGAAAGCCAAAGCCCTTGCTTCCAACTCTGAATATGTGGAGTAGTGAGCCGATCCCGCTTTTCACAGTTTTGATCTTTCTTCCAAACGAAAAGACCAATAAGGGCGCTTCTGTGAACGATTCCGTGGAGAATTCTGTGTTTGATTAGGCTTATGACTCCACGGAGGATTCCTAGTCTGCTTACTTCCCCACTGCCCATGGCTAAATGTAAATTTGGCTATCACAAAAGACCAAGCACAGGTTCATTCTACTGCAAGTCCAGGTAACTTAAAACCGATGCCTTACCACTTGGCTATACTCAATGCCCATAGATATGGTCTTGAGATACTAAACGGAAAGGATAGGGAGAAGCAGCGAAGGACGAGCCTACAGCGTAAGAGTGAGCTTCCTAGGTTTGTGTGAAGGCACGTATGGCCTTCGTCGGCAGCGTCTCTGGGCCGCTACGCACACTCAATCTCAGAAAGATCATAATTAGAGTTATGACTCGTGGTGACCCACACACGACGTTAGAGCGAGGTTGATTGCGCTCAGAAGTCAAAAAGATAGTAGTCGGTATGGGACTGGGTAATTCACCTTTTTTTTCTAGGTTTCGTGAGTCAAAGACAGGTTCTCACTTGTACTTATTTATATATATATATAAACTGGGGGGAGTCTTGTGTATAGTCATGACCTCGCTACCTTCCGAAGTTGCCTAGTCACACAACACGATCGGAGCTAGAGACGAGGATGGACCCACAGTGCTTAGCCAGAATAGACCAAGCGTCGCTAAGAGGAACCTATCCCAAGCAGAGCATCAACTATAATAAACATGCTCCCTACAGCTACGAAGGAAGGAGGAGATAGACAATGCAGAGAAGGACTAGACCAAGAGAGAGAAAGAAACTGCCCGAAGGCCCAGACCAAGCTGAGGAAAGAGTGACACTTTATAAATAGGGGACAATGAGAGCAGAGAGAGAAAGACCTATGCAGTGGTGTGTAGCCTTCGAAGAAAGAACCTACCATCCAGAACAGAGATCAGCTCCCTCACCAACATCCAAACCCATTGGATTAAAGCCCTAGCGGATCTGGGATGCTGCCTACTTTCTCGTATACTCGGAGCTGGGCTAGACGAACTCGTCCGTAGCGGGTCTCGCTCCACACAAGCATTGGTATTGACACAGTGCATATACTCAGGCTGGTATGCATCCTCATGCTGATATCTATAGTCGGTAAAGCACTCACTAGCCAATCCATCTCAAGCCGGCTCTAGTCGCTTATCTATATAGGGCTTGTGGCTCCACTATGCCGGGACAACCAAAGTAATCTTTGTCCGAATTAGTGGTCTCTTTTGGTTTCTACTACTATAATATAAGTAGTCTTGGTCTTTCTCAACTCCGGCAATGGTAGAGCTATAGACTTGTAGAGCTGATAGAGACATAGAGAAAGAAAAAGAAAAACAGACTATATAATCCAATCCATCGTGAAGCTCTCTGAAACGTTAAGGTAGTCAAGCGTCAGGACCTCTTCATTGACTGAAAAACCGCTACTGAACGAGAGCGATTGAAGTGAGTAAGCACAGAACGAGCCAAAGAGAAGTTGTAGCAACGAGCTACTAAGGAGTGACTGTGTTGAAGCTTCAAACGTAGAGCTCGCGACGACTTCGAGCGAACTCCACGAGTGTGCCGGAAAAGACTACAAAGAATCTTTGAGTTGTAAGCGCAGTAAATCGCAATTCTTTGTTTTGTGTGTGTCGGGTAGCGCGCGTTAAGGTTAAGATGGCTTCGTCGCATGATTGTACGGGCGAGGTATAAAGCCAAAACCTGTTGGAGTTCCCCGCCATCACCTCGCCTAGATCCGGGGGTTTATACCCTAAAGTAGCATAGATGCAAGTTGCAGAGGCAAGTTCCCGCCGAGGTGGGAGATCCATCATATCCATACGAACAAACCAGCACAGGTAGCAGTGGTTGACTGATGGCTCGAGTTTCCCTTTTTTAACTATCTCGCCCAGCATATCTGTCGGGAGCAAGAGCATATCCCAGTCCCATATTCAGTTGATTAAGATCTAGCAGCGCTCACTACCGGGGCGAAGGAAGGTCTTCTTTGTTGTTGATTTGTGTTTCGAAGAAGAATCCTTACTAATATAAGAAAAAAAGAGATAATTATATATCTTATCTTCTTTTTCTGTCTTTTTTCACCGGGCTCTTCTTATTTATCTTGCTGCTCCGGAAGATTGCAGTAGCAATGAGTAGTAGTGAGCATCATCTTAGCCGGATCGATAGGCAGATTCCTTTGAAACTGGCTTATTACTAGCTCGAGTTGGCTTGTCTTTTTTCTAGTCGCTTTTGAGGCTGTAAACAAAGGCTTTGGCTTTCGACACGGCTACATGGAACTTTTGTTTTTGGCTTCTGCCTTTTCTTTTCATCACTGGTGCCTTTACTTATGGATGGCATAACCGGTCGCCTTCAGCAATCGTAGTCTTGGAGCTCGTTCTTGCATCTCAGTTAGGTCAGCTGGCTCGCTGCGGTCTTGGTACCTTCACTCGCCCCTTAGCTCGCTTCGGCTTTTGTACCTACGCTCGTTGGGTCAGCTCGGCTGTTTATATATTATTCCTTCCGTAGTGTTGATACGCTAAAGCTCGTGCTACTTATTTGTTTGGATTCGGCTAGTCAAGTTGGTTGGCTTTTTAGTCTTGAGACGCACTCGGTTCCTCAAGTTCGGTAAGGCCTGTAAGTGCAGCATTAGGCATGTCTCGTTCATTCCCCTTCCGTCGGCAGCGGGGCTTATTGAAAGGGGGAGTGATGTCGAGACAACCAATCTCTCTCCCACGGATGGGATGGAAGCCCCTAACCCAAGAAAGAGTCGTTCATTCTCGTGTGTTTTGTTTGCTCATTCCCGCCCGCTCATGCTTGCAAAAACAATTCCCTTGCCTACTAGACTTGTCTAAAAGAAGAAAAGATGCACGAGCCACTATTTCTCTTATATACGCTATTTTAAGATAGTGATTTGAATGCCTATCCCCTGCCTATGCGCTTGCCTTTACTACCTGCCCTTACCTGCCTGCCTTGAACTACTGCACTTGCGTATACCTCTATCCAGAAGATAGCTTGAACTGGCATTGTGACTACAGATATAAAACTAGAAATTTTCAAAGAGAAGAAAGGTAGAAAAGAAAGGAGAAAGAGTTTTGATTCGAGGCGGATCCCTTTTGTAAAAAGAGCTAAATTGCGAGGGGGGGCTGTTGACTATCTCCTTTGTTTTTTATAATCTCTTTCCCCCGCCTCTTTGGAATAAACACTGAAGGACCAGTTAATGTACGTATTGAGAACACCTCTCAAGCGGTTAGCTGTAGTAGACTTCCTTTGTTTTAGTTCCCTGTTTGTAGTTCATTCCCTCTTGAGAATGGAGTACTGGGGGACCTTTCGTAATGTAATCCCTTAGGTATTTTAAGGTGAGTGTAGTGAGGGACTCCCATTTTGAGTACCGAATGCAAAGTCAATAGTGTGTCTATTAGGCAGGCTCTTGGAATACTTTCTTTAGGTATACCACTTGTAATATATAAAGGCAGCGATAGCAGAGTGGTGATCAATATAGAGAGAATAGGAGAGCACCATGATTCTTATTCGTTGTGTAGTTGAGGTCAAGCCATAGGTCCGCTTCATGCAAGCTCCGTCTTGCAAAACGGTGGCCAATGTGCCCTTTTAAATGCATATCCTTTCCGAGCCCGGTACTAGAGGAAAGGTCCTCGCTTATCCTCCGAGTCTCTCAACTCGAAACTTTCGGTTTCACTGGAATAGGAACCCCGACCTCAAGTCAACTATATGAGGGCTTAAAAGCGCCTTGCCTCAACAGATAGAATATAGCTCGCTTCTTCGATTTTTTTAGATTTTAGAGGTATTTTCTATTCTTCTTCCCTTTCTTTCTCTAGATATAGATAGTTGGACCCCATGAAAAATGGAAAGTTTTTTCTTTTGCTATATTGATGATACCTGGTAAGGTAAGGTTAACTACGAGATAAAGTGATAGAGACAGGATAAGAAAAAGAAAAAAAGTCAAGGTGAGGCAACGCATGTTAAGAGAAGCCTAATGGACGTACCCATGCGAGGGAGGCAGGGTCGTTTCACAACTTCTACTTCAAAGCGAGCTTTATATATATCTATCTTTCTATATTTATAAAGACACACACATCACATTGTCTCCCTTAGCCAAAAAGAAAAAAGTAGACTACAATAGATGAGTATAGGGATGAAATAGCATACAACCTCATTAGCTATGACATAACAGATCAGTCGTGGTTGCTTCAGTTGTTTGATCTGCTGTAGGTATAGGTATCTTAGATCAAACTGTCGAAGGAGGAGAGGCTAATAACTGACAAATCAGACAAAGTTCCAACAAAGATGATAATAATTAGGTTATAAGTCATGAAGATTGGGGAGAAGAAAAGATACCTGGACAGCCCGTGCAAGCATTACCTGAGGTACAGGATGAAGTGGTGGTTCGACGGCTCTAGCAGGAACCCATTGGTAAAATTACCAGTGAAAATGACCGAGGACTTATAGCATAGCAGAATTGCTAAAAATCTTTGAAGCAAACGGAGGCAGAGTCCATTTTCTTCGCTTCCTTGAAGTATTTCGAATAATCCACTGCTACCCCCAGACCTTGCCGAATGTGGGGATAAGTATTCTGCATCCACACTTCTAAAGTCTCCTCAGCTCTTCAAGCGTATCCCCTCCTACAGATAAATGTCATATGGGACATTGATAGACTGCATTGCTAGGCCTTATGTGATGAGTTCGCCTCTATGTTTGGTAAGAAAGGGCCTTGACAAATTAAAAGCGCTAAGCATGAAAGATAGACTTTGGCACGAACTTGAAGAACTGTCGGTTGTCCAAGAGGACATACTACAACTTATGGTTTAGGGCATTACAATTACCGTAGACAAAGAGATGTCGAGGCGACGTCTTCCTAGTAATTTCATTCTATAATTTCATTTTTTCCTCCCTGATGGATCGATCCAAAAATCTAACCTCAGCAGCTATTAGTCCCTTTTTTCCGGGTCATATTGTATTTTATTCGCCTTTGATTTTCGAGAAAAGAAAGAAAGCGACAAGCCCGGCTATCCCCCGACAACTAGAGCGTAAAGCAGGACGCAGCGAATAAAAAAACTAGACTAGATAGGCTAGCTCAAAACATCGAGGTGATAGCTTGAGGCTTAGCCCGCCTAATCTGAGCCCGAGTTGTATGTAGGATAAGCGGGAAGGCTCAATAGAACGGGATCCTCACGTCCACAATGGAGCTTCGCCTTGACTACAAAGTTTAGGTTGCTTCACTCACGCGCTTTATGCGTTATGGATGCGAGAATAGTTAGATGGAGTCTCGCTCAGTCAATTAGTCTAGCCTCTCTTCCGAGTCGATTTTTTCGAAATTCTTTCTTGTCAAGTTAAAATGGAGATTCAAAAATGGTTGGAACTCTTTTATTTGAACACGACATTTTTTTGGGAGTCGGCATCCATTATGTGAAAGTTGGGTCACATCGTGGATGTACATAATTTGAGATTGATCTCCTACTCCTTCACCTCGAAAACCTTCTCTCCAGCTCAAGATCACTTTATTCTTTTTCCCGAAATAAGTAGATCCTTTCACTTTCATGACAACTCGACTTCAAAACCCATCTTTCCCGGTGGATCGCCCGACATGTTCCTGAGTTGCTTTCAAAGACAGATACCGAGAAAGACGAGACCGCCATTTCCTTTCCTCCAAACAACTCGCTGGAGGACCCAGTCTTCTTATTCCCCTAGCATCCGTCATGGTCACAAAGGTCTTATTTTTTATCAGTAAGACATGGACCAAATCTGTGTTCTTTTTCCGTGAACATTGCTCATCTTTCTCCGAGATGCTCTATACGAAGTTCATGGATTTGAAATTGCCCGCACCCATGAAGCCCAAGCCTCTCAATCTTGGCCCTTGCCGTGACAATAAGACAATAGGTCTCATGGGCCAAGCCCGGCTATCGAGCGGTGAGTGTGAATCAATCCGAGAAAGAGAGAAGGTCTAGTGCTTTCAGCAAAAGTACTATATTTCTTCACTTCAAAAATGGGCTTTCAAAGTTCTTGCCTTCTTTTGTTCTACTCTAGTTTTGCTGAGTGGATCGGGTAGAAGGTCTAATGGATGTATCCTACAAGAAGAGGGAAGAGTTATCATGCTGTAGTGGATAAACTCGGTTTGTAGGGACCCGAAGTGCTAGAGGCTCGAATGTGGCTCGATCGATTGTCCGGATAATGTGGGACTCTGGGTTCTTGAGGAAAGCTCTTCAAGTTGCTAGTTCTTCTACTCTTGAGACAAGTGCTCTTAGGTTCCGATAGTTAGTTTACGCTTTCTTTCCTTAGTTCGAAGAATTCCAAGGCTTTTCTTGACTCGCATTCATTCTCTATAGAGTACTCTTTTTGAGCTTTGAATCTCTTGATTGAACTTTCGAATGAAAAACAAAG
>NC_052486.1:10296040-10305643 GCF_009730915.1 Dioscorea cayenensis subsp. rotundata
GGTGGAGTTAGAGCACAAAAGCATATTAGGGCAATTAAATTGATGAATTTTGACTTGTGCAAATCTGGAGAGCAACGAATATTACATCTCAATGAGCTTGATGAATAGAGGATGAAGGCATATGAGAATGCAAGGATATATAAGGAAAGAATTCGGAAGTGGCATGACAAGCATATTAAAATCCCAAAAACTTCAAAGTCGGCGATCAGGTGCTACTATTCAATTCTCGTCTACGTTTATTCCCGGGGAAACTTAAATCAAGATGAGTCTCGTCCAGATATCTGTAATCGAAGTTTCACCTCATGGAGCCATTGAGATTAATCATTCGAGAGAAGGGCACATTCAAGGTGAATGGACATAGGCTGAAAACCATTACCATGGCGGAGAGATTTGTAGTGATAATAGAGAAGTATTTTTTTCCTCCATGAACCCCCGATGAGGTAAGAAAGATACGCAGCTTTAGTGACGTTAAACAAGCGCTTCTTGGGAGGCAACCCAAGTGTTTACTATTTTCGTACATTTTAGTTTAGTTTCTTTGTTGAATAAAGTGTTAAGTGTTGGTGTCTCAATTTTTAAGTGCTCGTGCTGCGATTTTATTGTGGGTTTTTAAAAGAATTCATTGTATGTTTTTGTTGAGAATTGGCGAAGTTTTGGTCGTTTGAGTTCTATTTTTGTGTTTTTTATCCGGTATACTTTTGCACAATAGAGGGCGGGGCTCGAGTGTGTAAACATGTTCGAGCTAGTTCTGCAGAGCCCTAAAGGTTTTTCTAAGTCATCCAGGAGAAACACACGGGCGTGGGAAATTCCACACGCTCGGTGAGTGTACTATGAACTCTTCCGGAGGAGGGCACGAGGGTGTCAAGCTGCCTCGTGGGACCCACCATGACGCAGGGGAACGCCGTGGGTAATTTCCACACGCGTGTGCCTTCCTGCAGAGTTGGGCGATTTTTCCGAGAATACACGGGGCGTGGACTGCGCCTCACGTGGGTGACCTTTGTGAACCACGCACGGGCGTGGGTAATTTCCACTGCGCCCGTCGCGAAACTTTGCAGGTTGCTCCCATCCATCCCAGAAACACAGGCAGTGCGGGCGCCCCCGTGAGTTGAGGTCTGTGAATGCCCAGCCCGGTGGGGAATTTCCCGCAGCGGGCGGTGGGCGACTTGATATTTTTCTCGGATAACGGTGGAAGCCACGGGGCGTGCGTCTTCCCACTGGAGTCCCAGGCGCACGGGCGTAGGGTATTTTTCCGCGCGCCCGTGGGAGATCGTTTAAGTCGGGTGAGAGTTTTTCCGAGGCGCGCAGGCGTGCATAGGCCCACGTGGAGCTTTGGAAGTGAGGCACACGGGCATGGGGAATTTCCACACGCCCGTGTGGATGCATAGAACGTCAAAAGTCGCGAGTTCTGTTTAAAAAGGGGATGATTTCTCTCCTTCTTCACGACTCCTTTTCCCTTGAAAACACTCTCACAACATTCTCCCGAGTCCATTGCGCCCGGTTTGGTGGGATTTTAGCAAGTTTTCCGGCGGGCTCTCTATTTTCTCATCTCTCCTCATCGGTAAATTCATTTTCTTCATCTTCTTCGTCAATTCATGCTTTCTATTGATTAATCTAGTCAATAATGCTTCGTTTCTTCAATTGGAACAATGATTTACGTTTAGAATGAAGTTAGAGATATTATTGATGTGTATTTTTTGATTGTTGATACCTGGCCGTGCATTTCTCAAGCCCCGTGAATCCACACGGGCGTGCGGAAATTCCACACGACCGTGTGGATTTCTGCAGTATTGTTTTATCAACTTGTTTGACTAATTTGGTTTAAATTTGGCAGATCATGGCACCGAGGACAAAGAAGCAAACTGATAAGAGGCCACGTGAGTCATCCTCTGAGCCCGAGGGCATGCGATTTGCGATTCCCGAACATCAGGCCCGTTATGAGCACTTATCGTGACTCCGCTTCGAATAGACTCGATTCTTGGACACGACTATATTACGAGATCTTCAGCAGGGAGATGAGTTCGCTGAGGAGATTGAGGACCTTGTTTCAGAGGGGGGTTGGAGGCAGTTGTTGACGATTAGAGAGCCAGCTATCTGAGAGTTTGCATTGGAGGTGCTCTCCTCGTTTGAGTTTGATAGGGCATATGCGAGCTTCAATAGTTTGGGCACCATTCAGTTCAGAGTGTTTGGACACCACCATAGTTTGAGCATTACGCAGTTCTCCATACTACTTGGCTTATACGAGGAGGCATTCATAGATTCTGAGGAGTACGCACAGTTACCTACTGCTTATCCTGGAACCTTGACCGCGCAGAGAGCTTACAGAATGCTATGCGGTCAGGGTCAGTATGAGCCTGGGGTTTCCAAGGCCACGTGCCTTTCCCGGCCAGCCTACAGATACTTGCACGCAATCATGAGTAGGTCGGTGAATGGCCGTGGTGATAGTACTGGTGTCTTGAGCTGCCAGGAGTTGCTGTACTTGGACTCGATGGTAGAGCGTGTACCGATACACTTGGGGCACATCTTGGCTGATTACATCAGGCATCAGGGACAGTACACTAGAATGGGAGCGATCTTCTCGGGTCCTTACATTACGAGATTAGTGATGGGCATGGGTCTCTTGGATTCGATTCACGGGGCCGAAGGCGAGTGTACTCGCTCCCACGGGTCTAGAGGCGATGCGGTTGATGGGCATGGTCCGCAGGGTTCGGACATGGGTTTTTGCGTTAGTTTTACCAATTCCAGAGATAGCTGAGGATGAGGGTGATGACGCCGGAGCATCTCAGCCCGCCCCCGAGCCTCAACCTGCATCAATGGACCCCGAGGTCCCTCCAGCGGCCGAGGAACCACCTCCAATGCATATGTTTTCACCTTCTCGAGCCAATGATCGCTTTGAGAGGCTCGAGAATGCTATTGGAGTGGTCCGAGCCGAGGTTGCTGAGATTAGGGGCTCACGCAGGCCACTCAAGTACACGTGAGTTCATGGCGTGTTTCGACATATTATAGCAGCATCCTAGAGCGAGACGTTGCCTCATCATTCGTCCCTGCAGTCGAGGGACTCTTCGTGCACCGCCAAGACTCCTCCAAAGCACCTCCATCCCTCCTCGACCCCACCACCGGAGGACCCACTATATGCTTCCACTTCAAGAGCAGTGCAGTGAGACCCGAGAGCGACTTCGACACTTGATCTTCCTTTTTACTTTCATGCATTTTTACTTTTATCTTATTTTTCTTGTTTTTTAGACTTGTTCACTCGTAAAGCGATTTTTCCTTCGAGTTTATGTTATTTTTGCATTATCGAGTTGTATTCATTGCTTTATCTTTTTATACACTCGAGTTATTTTTGTTTTTTTCTTGAGCTTCACTGAATCCCCTCGTAGTGCGTGCGAGATGGTTTTTGTCTTCTTGGAAATTGAGACTTAGTCATGGGTACGGCCAAGGTGCTTTGGCACTTGGCCGTAGCGAGCTTTCACAACCCTATTGGAACACTACTCCCAATGAATTAGCTTCATCAAAGCGCAACACTAGGAGTCAGGGAGTATTGTTTTTGATTGCTTCTCCCACATCTATTTTTTTGAATGATATATTTTGAGTGAGCTTGCATGTGTACATTGAGGAGAATGTACAACTTAAGTGTGGGGGGGAGTTTCATAGTGCACACATCTTTTTTATTGTTCTTGATTGTTATATGCTCACATAGCCAATGGCGGTTCACCTTAGTTGCAATGATTGTATTCTTATGTCTAGGAGAATTGTTAACATTGAATGGTTTCATGCTCTAGTTCTTGCTTGAATTTTTAGGAATTTTTGCCCGATTACACTTAGTGCACTACTCATTTTTAAACTCTTTTTGGAAACTCAAGTTCGATGTTAAAGGGACTAGTTATAGTTGTTTCTTGTGTTAAATTAAAAAGAGAAAATGAAAAGAAAAGAACAAAAATAGTTTTTATTGTTTAGTTGTGCTATTGGGTGGAAAGAGCTACCACCTATGAAGTATGAAGCTACTCTCATAAGTCGGATACTAGTTATGCCCCTAATGAGAGAAAGAGCTATCTCATGGGAATGAGTGAAAGCTACCACCCCGGTAGAAAGAGCTACCACCTCGAAAGTGTGAAAGCCACCTTAGCGGCGGCTTGGGAAAGGGCTAAATTAGAGGATGTGTGAAGCTACTACCATTTTTGAAATGTTCGTTGTTTTCTTGTTGTAGATAAATAAGTCCCTTATACTTAGAGCTTTGAGGACTATACTTTGGGTTGACTTGAGTGAGTTCACACACTTACACGATTTCGGGTTTGTTGTCCTTTTTTATTCAAGTTTTTAGCTAGAGCATTGATTTTTCGTATTTAGTGTTGAAATTTCCCTTCCTTGTAGAATGCTCTCTTTGTATGCTTTGGTGAACCTAAGCCCAAGCACTTCCAATATTTCCTTCATCCATGCGCATAACATTTTAATTTTTGCTTGAGGACAAGCAAAAGCTTAAGTGTGCGGGAGTTTGATAAGTGCTTGTGCGATATGAATGCGAAGCATTATTTCCTTATGTTGAGCATTACTTTCCTCGGGTTTTTACACTAATATGTGTGTTTTTATGTTACTTTCGTGCATGTAGGGTTGTGAAACCAATTATGAAGGAAAGAAGCCAATGTGGATCACAATGCACCGATTTTGGATGAAATCTTGCTAAAGTTCAAACGCGAAGATATAAGTTGGGTGTGAGATGTTAGAGTGTGTGCCAACCTCCCCGTATTTGAGTTTACACAACCATTTGGAGGGGCACAAGGGCAGTCACACTCAAGCATTCCGACTCATGCACATAGAACAAGATCTCCATCATCTTATCCGTCATTGAAGAAGCGAAGCGATCCACGGCATAAACGTGTGCCCGTTTATGTTACCTCGATGAAAAGTGGATTTGGGAGTAGTTACTGTTCACAGCCGGCCGAAAATCACAGAAACATAGAATCCACACGGGCGTGTGGAAACTATCCACGGCCGTGTGGAAATTCGTTTCATTGATTTCTTTGATTGTATTAAGCTCCATGGAGAACTAAACCCCTAGTGGGTACTTGGATGATTGTGAACCCTAGGATGTATTCGTTTCATTGAACTTCTTTATTATGCTTTCAATAAATTGATGTTTATTGTGAGTTCCAACCTTGAATGCTTGATTGTATGAACATTTCCCCTAGAGTGACACTAGGGTTGAGAGTTCTTGTTGGCAACCTTGTGAGTGAGTGACACACCACAAGCTGTTAGACAAAAGCTAGGTTGGAGAGGGTTGAGAGGGTGAGTCGAGAGGTGCAGTCGTCCCCTTTCCTCCCGGGCGTGATAGATTCTACCTCCGTTCCTTGAGTTCTTTGCGGCCATAATAGAGTGAGTGGTGTAAGGGATGAACCTCCGCTGGGGCCTAGTTGTCGCGTGCAATGGAGTGAAGCGTTGAGAGGATCTTAGTATCTAGGGCTTAATTGTGGCTAGGGACCTTCCGCCTGGACCAAAGGGTTAGGTCTATATTTAGGAAGAGATTTATCACTTGGAATAACTAGAGTTCATTGCAACTCTATGCGAGTGCGAGGTGTTGAGATTGTTCGATTTCTCCTCCGGGACATGTATAGAGTTAGGCATAGTTGACCTTAGATTTGGGACTATGTATGTAAGGATTTCCACGACTCACCATTGCATTGATTAGGAAGAATAATAGAGAGTTCTTGCACTTGAAGCGATTATCCTAGGTGAAGCATTATCCGAGTAGCCCATCTTTATCGATTGCCTTACCCTTTTCTTACTTTTGCTCTTTCACTTGTTGATTTTATTGTTGAGAATTGAATCAATTTCACACCTATCACACTTGATCTTCCACATAGCTAAGAATCAAATTAAGTATTTTCACTCCCTACTCCCTGTGGATTCGACACCGCTCACCCGGGATTATTACTTCGACAAGCCCGTGCACTTGCGGGATATAAGCAAGGGGAACTTGTCAAGTTTTTGGCGCCATTGCCGGGGAATAGGAGTTTAGAGATACTTTGCACTTTGTTTTCTTAGCTATTTCACTACACATTCTATTTCATATCTTCTTATTCCATCATTGCTCTAATCTTTCCTTATTTCTTTTTGCTGCAGAAAATGATTAACATGTTTGAATCATTTGACACTATCATGAGAATGGTCGAACACGTAGAGCAGAAAGTTCAAACAGTAGCATGGAATGATACATCGTGTTATTCCTATCATGGACAATGTACAACTCAACAGCCTTTGGAAGAGTCGGTTGAAGAGTACATCGCCAGGATTCAAGGGCAAGGC
This sequence comes from Dioscorea cayenensis subsp. rotundata, assembly GCF_009730915.1. Lineage (NCBI taxonomy): Eukaryota > Viridiplantae > Streptophyta > Magnoliopsida > Dioscoreales > Dioscoreaceae > Dioscorea > Dioscorea cayenensis. Next base: position 10,302,335 of record NC_052486.1, read on the forward strand.
TGTGAGTTAGATAGTGTGATAAAGCAGTTTGAGGAATCCACATCAGTGTCAATGACTGATCAATTTGATGAAAGTATAGAAAGAATCCTTGCTAGGTTTGATTCTTCCTATCAAGATCAGAGGCAAGAACTCTTTTCTGTTGGTGTTACTATCTCAAATTTGGAATTCTGTGGAATGGACAAGTTGATATCCATTGTAGACTATAAAGAAATAGATCGCCAGGTGGATAAGGAAGAAAGTAAGTGTGAACATGAGGCGAATGATCTTGAGGAGATTGATAAATTGAAGGAGGGTAGCTTGCGGCCATCAATTGTCGAACCACCAGAACTTGAGCTTAAAACTCTTCCAGCACATTTGGAATATGAATTTCTAAAGGAAGACTCTAAACTCCCCGTAATCGTGGCATCGAACTTATCTGCCGAGCAAAAGGATAAGCTTGTTAGCATGTTGAAAAAGCACAAATCGGCTATCGCATTGAAGATTTCCAATATTAAGGGTATAAACCCATCATTCTGCACTCATAAGATCCTAATGGAGGATGACTATAAATCTGTAATCCAACCTCAGTGAAGATTGAACCCGAATATGAAGGAGGTTGTTAAGGCGGAGGTAATAAAACTTTTGGATGCAGGGATCATCTACCCCATATCCGACAGCAAGTGGGTGAGTCCGACCCAAGTTGTCCCGACGAAAGGAGGAATAACAGTAGTGAGGAATGAAAAGAATGAGTTAATCCCCACGAGGACACTGACTGGTTGGCGAGTCTGCATTGATTATAGAAGACTAAATGATGTCACTCGGAAAGATCACTTCCCTTTGTCCTTCATTGACCAAATGTTGGAGAGATTAGCAGGACATCATTTCTATTGTCTCCTTGATGGTATGTCTGGATATTTTCAAATTCCGATAGCCCCAGAAGATCAGGAGAAAACCACATTTACTTGCCCTTATGGTACCTTTGCTTATAGAAGAATGCCTTTCGGGTTGTGTAACGCCCCTGCAACATTTCGACGTTGCATGACGGCCATTTTTGACGATTTTTCTCGAAGATATTATGGAAGTTTTTCATGGATGACTTTTCGATGTTCGGGGACTCTTTTTGATGCTTGCTTAAACAATTTGGAAAGAGTATTAGTGAGATGTGAAGAGACGAATCTCATCCTTAGCGGGAGAAGTGTCACTTTTATGGTGCAAGAAGGCATCGTTCTTGGACATAAGATTTCTCAGGCAGGTATGGAGGTGGATAAGGCGAAGATTGAGATAATTGACAAACTTCCACCACCTACGAATGTAAAAAGGGATCCATGAGTTTCTTAGGGTCATGCGGGGTTTTTCTGAGAAGGTTTATTAAGGACTTTTCGAAAATCTCTCAACCGTTGACCAAACTTCTGGAAAAGGATACCCCTTTTGACTTCGTTAATGACTATTTGAATGCATTCAATGTATTGAAAGAGAAGTTAGTGCAAGCACCAATCCTGACAACACCGAAGTGGGATGAGCCATTCGAAGTAATGTGTGATGCGAGTGATTATGCAGTGGGAGCGGTTTTAGGGCAGAGAAGAAATAAGCAATTTCAACCGATTTATTATGCTAGCAAGACCCTCACAAGTGCACAAGAGAATTACACCACTACTGAAAAGGAATTATTAGTAGTAGTGTATGCTTGTGATAAATTCAGACCATATCTCATCCTATCTAATGTCACCGTGTTCACAGATCATTCTTACTAGGTGAAGCATTATCCGAGTACCCCATCTTTATCGATTGCCTTACCCTCTTCTTACTTTTGCTCTTTCACTTGTTGATTTTATTGTTGAGAATTGAATCAATTTCACACCTATCACACTTGATCTTCCACATAGCTAAGAATCAAATTAAGTATTTTCACTCCCTACTCCCTGTGGATTCGACCCGCTCACCCGGGATTATTACTTCGACAAGCCCGTGCACTTGCGGGATATAAGCAAGGGGAACTTGTCACTTATCTTAGGCCACTTTTCTTACCTTACCCCCGCAACACTCCCACTCCAAGCTAGACCTGCTGAGCAAGATGCATTGCGATTTCCTCTTCTATGGACGCACCTCCGCCTCACTATGACCCAGGACGGGAAGAAAAAGACTTTGATTTTTTCGGCGGGCTTGATCGAATAAAGCCAAAGACGCCCCAAGATAAGGTACAACTCTTGGGAAGGGGATATGATCAATAGAACTCGGCTTGATCCAGGGTCAGGGATAGTGGCACCTATTCCTAACCCTGAGTTCAGAAAAGGTTCGCTCATGCTAAAGGGAGCATCCCACTTAGTGATCGGTCCGCTAGTTCACGCAAATCCGAAGAAGTTATCGCGGACGAGCCACATGCAAGGAAACTTGCACGTGTGGTTTCGGGCGGAGCTTTCCTTCGGTATCTAATAACCTTATACGCTCGCGCATGCTGCGCTCTCCTAACTATTGCCCATTTATTCCGGAAGAATATTTTTAGGAGGGATAATTCTACATATTTCTGCCAAATCCTTTATTATTAAGTACGGCTGGTACCATTTCGATGTGTTTCGATTTTTCCGAACAAGAGAGGTTTGATGCTTTTGAATTCAGGTGGTGCGAAGGTGCGAAGGTGTGTTTCTAGGGGGGAAAGGTGGAACATCATTGCACATTGTCACTCAGGCCCAGTGGGGGGGGCACTATGCATCAAGTCGAACTACAAAGAAGGTTCTAGCTGCTGGGTTCTACTGGCCGACTTTATTCCAAGATGTTCATCAATTCGTTTTACGATGTGATAGTTGTCAAAGGGCTGGAAACTTATCACGAAGGGATGAGATGCCTCAAAATCCTATGCAATTTTGCGATGTATTTGATGTATGGGGAATTGATTTCATGGGACCATTTCCAAAGTCCAATGGCAATCAATACATTTTGGTAGCAGTTGACTATGTTTCCAAGTGGGTGGAAGCCCAGGCTCTTCCAACTAATGATTCAAGGACTGTGGTAAAATTTCTTAAGAAGTTATTTGCTCGATTCGGAACTCCAAGAATTATCATTAGCGATCGGGGAACACACTTTTGTAACACACAATTAGAGAAAGTGTTAAAGCGTTATGGAGTTCATCATTGCCTTGCGACACCTTACCATCCACAAACAAGTGGGCAAGTGGAGTTTACAAATAGAGAGCTCAAGAGAATCTTGACCAAAACAGTGGATCAAGGTAAGCGAGATTGAGTGCGAAGGTTGGACGACACGCTTTTGGGCTCATAGAGCGATGATACAAAAACACCAATAGGGACCACTCCTTATAATTTGGTGTATGGAAAATCT